>NC_088407.1:24120155-24127655 GCF_034236695.1 Oncorhynchus nerka
TGTACAGTGTCCTTGTTCTTAAAATAAAAAGTGTTTGAAATCCCATGTATTATATTATTATTATTATTATGATTAGATGGCTGGTAAAAGAGAAGGACTAGGGAAGGTGGCTAAGGAGAGGTGGAGCTTGTAAAGACAAGGGGAGGAGGAGAGGAGCGACGGTGTTCTGTGTTGACAAATGATCGGAGAAAAACAAAGCTCAGCAAAGCCTGACCATCAACCTGCGACATGATATGACATACAACATACACATCACAAGAGGAACATTAGTAACCTCCCCCCCCCCCGCGACCCCAATCTGACCTCTCTGTCCTCTCCGATCATGGTAATCACAGCCCATCGATCCCCTTCCTCTCCTCTCCTCCCTCCATCTCTAGTAACATAATCAGGTTAATACATTACTGTAAGCCGGTAGGCTGATCGATGAGAGCATCTCAGGGGTGACCCCAGGGTCACAGGGGGGAGACGGGGTCATGGGCAAAGGAGAAGGACCACCTGGTTACTGTAGCCGGGCACGCACACGACTCTGCGCGCACACACACTGAGGAGGGAGGGGTCGAACACACACAAACACATTCACAGAGAAATGCTGGTTTGGGCGGTCCAACCTGGTTTGGGCGGTCCAACACACACACAAATAAGGGAGGGAGAAAGGTAGCCTAGAAGCTAGGGGGCATTATTTTTATTTTTGGAAAAATAACGTTCCCAAAGTAAACGGCCTATTTCTCAGGACCAGATGCTAGAATATGCATATCATTGACAGCTTAGGATAGAAAACACTCTAAAGTTTCCAAAACTGTAAAAATATTTTCTGTGAGTATAACAGAACTGATTTTGCAGGCGAAAGCCTGTTGAAAATCCAATCAGGAAGTGACTCTTATTTTGAAAGCTCTGTGTTCCTATGCATCCCTATTGATCATTGAAAGGCATATCAACCAGATTCCTTTTTCTATGGCTTCCCTAAGGTGTCTACAGCCTTTAGACATACAGTGCCTTGCAAAAGTATTCAGCCCCCTTGAACTTTGCGACCTTTTGCCACATTTCAGGCTTCAAACATAAATATATAAAACTGTATTTTTGGTGAAGAATCAACAACAAGTGGGACACAATCATGAAGTGGAATGACATTTATTGGATATTTCAAACTTTTTTAACAAATCAAAAACTGAAAAATTGGGTGTGCAAAATTATTCAGCCCCTTTACTTTCAGTGCAGCAAACTCTCTCCAGAAGTTCAGTGAGGATCTCTGAATTATCCAATGTTGACCTAAATGACTAATGATGATAAATACAATCCACCTGTGTGTAATCAAGTCTCCGTATAAATGCACCTGCACTGTGATAATCTCAGAGGTCCGTTAAAAGCGCAGAGAGCATCATGAAGAACAAGGAACACACCAGGCAGGTCCGAGATACTGTTGTGAAGAAGTTTAAAGCCGGATTTGGATACAAAAAGATTTCCCAAGCTTTAAACATCCCAAGGAGCACTGTGCAAGCGATAATATTGAAATGGAAGGAGTATCAGACCACTGCAAATCTACCAAGACCTGGCCGTCCCTCTAAACTTTCAGCTCATACAAGGAGAAGACTGATCAGAGATGCAGCCAAGAGGCCCATGATCACTCTGGATGAACTGCAGAGATCTACAGCTGAGGTGGGAGACTCTGTCCATGGGACAACAATCAGTCGTATATTGCACAAATCTGGCCTTTATGGAAGAGTGGCAAGAAGAAAGCCATTTCTTAAAGATATCCATAAAAAGTGTCGTTTAAAGTTTGCCACAAGCCACCTGGGAGACACACCAAACATGTGGAAGAAGGTGCTCTGGTCAGATGAAACCAAAATTGAACTTTTTGGCAACAATGCAAAACGTTATGTTTGGCGTAAAAGCAACACAGCTCATCACCCTGAACACACCATCCCCACTGTCAAACATGGTGGTGGCAGCATCATGGTTTGGGCCTGCTTTTCTTCAGCAGGGACAGGGAAGATGGTTAAAATTGATGGGAAGATGGATGGAGCCAAATACAGGACCATTCTGGAAGAAACCCTGATGGAGTCTGCAAAAGACCTGAGACTGGGACGGAGATTTGTCTTCCAACAAGACAATGATCCAAAACATAAAGCAAAATCTACAATGGAATGGTTCAAAAATAAACATATCCAGGTGTTAGAATGGCCAGGTCAAAGTCCAGACCTGAATCCAATCGAGAATCTGTGGAAAGAACTGAAAACTGCTGTTCACAAATGCTCACCATCCAACCTCACTGAGCTCGAGCTGTTTTGCAAGGAGGAATGGGAAAAAAATTCAGTCTCTCGATGTGCAAAACTGATAGAGACATACCCCAAGCGACTTACAGCTGTAATCGCAGCAAAAGGTGGCGCTACAAAGTATTAACTTAAGGGGGCTGAATAATTTTGCACGCCCAATTTTTCAGTTTTTGATTTGTTAAAAAAGTTTGAAATATCCAATAAATGTCGTTCCACTTCATGATTGTGTCCCACTTGTTGTTGATTCTTCACATAAAAATACAGTTTTATATCTTTATGTTTGAAGCCTGAAATGTGGCAAAAGGTCACAAAGTTCAAGGGGGCCGAATACTTTCGCAAGGCACTGTAGTTTCAGGCCTTTATTTTGAAGAATGAGCGTGAACGACCACATTACGTAAGTGGTCAGGTGGGGGCTCTCAGAGTGATTTTTGCACAAAAGAGAGAGGCGGCCATTGTTTCTCCCGGTCCTAGTGAAAAGCCAACTGTCCCGGTTGATATATTATCGAATAGATATTTCAAAAACACCTTGAGGATTGATTATATGATTATATGATTTTTTTTTGTCTGCGTTGTCGTGACCGCTATTCCTGGGCATAACGCACCAATCTACCGGAGGTATTTGGATATAAAACATATCTTTATGGAACAAAAGGAACATTTGCTGTCTCGTGAGTGAAAACATCAGAAGATCATCAAAGGTAAACGGTTCATTTGATTGCTTTTCTGATTTCCGTGACCAAGCTTCCTGATGCTAAGTGTACATAATGCTATGCTAGGCTATCGATAAACTTACACAAACGCTTGTATTGCTTTCGCTGTAAAGCATAATTTCAAAATCTGAGACAACAGGGTGATTAACAAAAGGCTAAGCTGTGTTTCGCTATATTTCACTTGTGATTTCATGAATATGAATATTTTCAGCATTATTCAGCGTTGCTGATGACAAATATACCGGATCCGGGATGGGTAGTTCTAAGAGGTTTTAAGAGCGCTGGGACAGTAATCGAAACATCACCGGTTTGAATCCCCAAGATTACTAGGTGAAAAATCTGTCGATGTGCCCTTAAGTATGTCGCTCTGGATAAGAGTGTCTGCTAAATGACAAAAATGTAAAGAGTGAGTGAAAAAAGGAGTAGGAACACCAACTCTGTTGTTCAGAGAATTACAGAGAGGAGTAAAAACACAGGGCAGGGATATTCTATTTCAATTTGGGGCCTAGGTTCTCCTTACTTCTTTTATTCTCTCTGTCTTTAGTCTTTACCAGAAAGCCATAAAATCCATGCCAGGAAACACACGCACGCACACACACATGCTTAACCCTGTCACACGAAAGAACAGAATGACTCACAAACACACATACGATCATATACAAATACACGTACTACACCCACTCCACACACAATACGGAGTAAATAGGGTGTGCTCTCATAAGAGTTGAAGAGAGGGGGAGTGGAGTGCTTGCCAAGGGGCCCAGGTGAGTAAAGGGGTGCAGGTAACAGGTGGTACAGTTGAAGTCGGAAGTTTACATACACCGTTGCCAAATACATTTAAACAAATCAAAATCAAATCAAATGTATTTATATAGCCCTTCGTACATCAGCTGATATCTCAAAGTGCTGTACAGAAACCCAGCCTAAAACCCCAAACAGCAAGCAATGCAGGTGTAGAAGCACGGTAAACTCAGTTTTTCACAATTCCTGACATTTAATCCTAGTAAAAATTCCCTGTCTTAGGTCAGTTAGGATCACCAATTTATTTTAAGAATATGAAATGTCAGAATAATAGTACAGAGAATAATTTATTTCAGCTTTTATTTCTTTCATCACATTCCCAGTGGGTCAGAAGTTTACATACACTCCATTAGTATTTGGTAGCATTGCCTTTACTGTTTTTTTTTTTTACTTGGGTCAAACGTTTCAGGTAGCCTTCCACAAGCTTCCCACAATAAGTTGGGTGAATTTTGGCCCATTCCTCCTGACAGAGCTGGTATAACTGAGTCAGGTTTGTAAGGCCTCTTTCCTCGCACACACTGTGATACAATAAGTGAAATAATTTGTCTGTAAACAATTGTTGGAAAAATTACTTGTGTCCTGCACAAAGTAGATGTCCTAACTGACTTGCCAAAACTATAGTTTGTTAACAAGAAATGTGTAGAGTGGTTGAAAGACGAGTTTTCATGACTCCAACCTAAGTGTATGTAAACTTTCGACTTCAACTGTGTGTGTGTGTGTGTGTGTGTGTGTCTGTCAGCTCGTTCAGTAAAACTAGTCCCTTCCCAGCCCCTGCACAGAGATGTTCCTACTGTGAAAGATTCATTTTGGTGGTCCCCACATGGAAAAAGGCTATTTTAGGCTTAGTGGTTTGGTTTAGGGTTAGAATTAGGGTTAGGAGTTGGGGTTAAGTTTAGGGTTAGGGGTTAAGATTACGGTTAAGATTATGTTAAAGGTTAAGTTTAGGGGTTAGGGAGAATAGGATATTGAACGGGAATAAATTGTTTGGTCGTAAAATAAACTTTGTGTGTGTGTGAGAGTGTGAGTGTGTGACTCCACAGCCCCAAAACAGAGATGTCCCTAACGTGACTGGTATCCAACTAAACAAATCCCAGTCTGTCTCCATCTCACAGGAAACCATGTCCACCTATGTTTTTCTTACAACTCTCTGTCACAATTATCTCTCTCTCTCACACACACACACACACACACACACACACACACACACACACACACACACACACACACACACACACACACACACACACACACACACACACACACACACACACACACACACACGCGCACACACACACTCTCTCTCTCTCTCTCTTTCTGGTGTCTCTTTCTCTGCTTCTCTCACAAATCTAGACAAACTTGAACAAACAAGGAAGTAAGTCCAAGCATGTGGATTTCTCTTTCCTCCAATCCAGTCTCCAGCCTCTCCGACCCCTAAACCAAACCCTAGTCCTAACCCCCAGTCCCAGCCCAGCCCAGCCCAGGCGCCAGCCAGTAAGCCAGCCACCCCTAACCCACACCCTGCCGTCTCTCTCTCTGTCTCTCCCTGTTTGTCTATTCCACTCCACCTCCTCCTCCTGTTTCTCGAGCACAACACCAGCCAGCCCCCCCTCCCCACTCCCCCTTCTCTCTCTCTTCCCTCTGTCTCCCTTTCTTCTCCAGGCAGCACACTCAATCACACCCGCCCGCCCGCCCGCCCGCCCGCCCTTCCTCCCTCCACTCCCCCTCTCTCTCCCCACCCTCACCATCACCGCCTTCATTCCAATGAATGCACAATCCACCCTTCAGCCATGGGGGACTGGCCCAGAGGCTGGGGTGGGGGTGGCACAACCACACACACACACACACACACACACACACACACACACACACACACACACACACACACACACTCCCATACTCCCCTATGTGTGTGCACATCTGCAGAGGGAACAGACGACCACCAGGGAAAAGATAGAGGATGGACACACACACACACACACACACACACACACACACACACACACACACGTCATAACGCCTGGTGCAGGAAATGGTTTGTTGCTACAAGGACATCCTGGCCAGAGGCCACTGTCATCATCACCTCATAAGTCAACTAAATAACACTTCATCTCATATTTCAGTTGTAATGAACATTATTAGAAACCAGTGGAGGCTGGTGGGAAGAGCTATAGGAGGACGGGCTCTGGATAAGAGCGTCTGCTAAATGACTTAAATGTAATGTAAATGTAATGGTTGGAATGGAATCAATGGAACGGAGTCAAACACATCAAACATATTGAAACCACATGTTTGACTCTGTTCCATTTATTCCATTCCAGCCATTCAATTAAGCCCAACCTCCTATAGCTCCTCCCACCATCCTCCACTGTCAAAAATTCAAACTTATATCCCAAGATCAATATCAAATACTACACATTTAGGAATATATTCCCTACATATACAGTACCAGTCAAAGGTTTGGACACACCTATTCGTTCAAGTCTTTTTTATTTGTAATATTTTCTACATTGTAGAATAAGAGTGAAGACATCAACACTATGAAATAACACATATGGAATCACGTATTTATCAACTGTCAAGAGGAGACTGTGTGAATCAGGCCTTCAGGGTTGAATTGCTGCACAGAAACCATTAATAAAGGACACCAATAAGAAGAAGAGACTTTCTTGGACCAAGAAACACAAGCAATGGACATTAGACCGGTGGAAATCTGTCCTTTGGTCTAATGAGTCCAAATGTGAGATTTTTGGTTCCAACCTCCATGTCTTTGTGAGATGCAGAGTAGGTAAACGGATGTGCATGTGTGGTTCCCACCGTGAAGCATGGAGGAGGAGGTGTGATGGTGTGGGGGTGCTTTGCTGGTGACACTGTCTGTGATTTATTTAGAATTCAAGGCACACTTAACCAGCATGGCTACCACAGCATTCTGCAGCGATACGCCATCCCATCTGGTTTGCGCTCAGTGGGACTATCATTTGTTTTTCAACAGGACAATGACCTCAAAACACACCTCCAGGCTGTGTAACGGCTATTTGACCAAAAAGGAGAATGATGGAGTGTTGATTCAGATGACTTGGCCTCCACAATCACCCGGCCTCAACCCAATTGAGATGGTTTGGGATGAGTTGGACTACAGATTGAACGAAAATCAGCCAACAAGTGCTCATCCTATGTGGGAACTCCTTCCCGACTATTGGAAAAGCATTCCTCATGAAGCTGGTTGAGAGAATTGCAAGAGTGTGCAAAACTGTCATCAAGGCAAAGGGTGGCTACTTTGAAGAATCTCAAATATATTTTTATATTTTTTTAACACTTCTTTGTTTACTACATGATTCCATATGTGTTATTTCATAGTTGTGATGTCTTCACCATTATTTTACAATGTAGAAAATAGTTCAAATAAAGAAAAACTCTTGAATGAGTAGGTGTGTCCAAACTTTTGACTGGTACTGTATATACATATACATGCTGTAAAATATGCTGTACTAGAAATAGAACCCCCAACAGAAATATCTATGTAAAACTAGGATTAGGACTCGTAGTAGTGTAGTGTGTGTCCAGATTATAGTATAAACAGATTAGTGTGTCTGTCTAGCGTAGATATTTCCTTATAGATCGATAATGGACGGAAGAGACAGGCACAGCAGATCTATTCTAAAACTAGCACAGCAGTCGACCCGGGCTGAACCGCTGCGCCTGCTGGCTCCGAGCACCAAGCG
>NC_088407.1:24132655-24207655 GCF_034236695.1 Oncorhynchus nerka
TCTGACAGCTGGTGCTTAAAGTTAGTGAGGGAGATATGAGTCTCCAGCTTCAGTGATTTTTGCAGTTAGTTCCAGTCATTGGCAGCAGAGAACTGGAAGGAAAGGGGGCCAAAGAAGGAATTGACTTTGGGGGTGACCAGTGAAATATACCAGCTGGAGCGCGTGCTACGGGTGGGTGTTGCTATGGTGACCAGTGAGCTGAGATAAGGCAGGGATTTACCTAGCAAAGACTTACAGATGACCCGGAGCCAGTGGGTTTGGCGATGCGGGCCAGCCAACAAGAGCATACAGGTCGCAGTAGTGGGTAGTATTTGGGGCTTTGGTGACTAAATGGATGGCACTGTGATAGACTGCATCCAATTTGCTGAGTAGAGTGTTGGAGGATATTTTGTAAAGGACATCGCAGAAGTCAAGGATCGGTAGGATAGTCGGTAGTCAGTTTTATGAGGATATGTTTGGCAGCATGAGTGAAGGAGGCTTTTTTGCGAAATAGGAAACCGATTCTAGATTTAATTTTGGATTGGAGATGCTTAATGTGAGTCTGGAAGGAGAGTTTACAGTCTAACCAGACACCCATGTATTTGTAGTTGTCCACATATTCTAAGTCAGAACCGTCCAGAGTAGTGATGCTGGACGGGTGGGCAGGTGAGGGCAGCGATCGGTTGAAGAACATGCATTTCGTTTTACTTGCATTTAAGAGCAGTTGGAGGCCATGGAAGGAGAGTTGTATGGCGTTGAAGCTTGTCTGGAGGTTAGTTAACACAGTGTCCAAAGAAGGGACAGAAGTATACAGAATGGTGTCGTCTGCGTAGAGGTGGATCAGAGACTCACCAGCAGCAAGAGCGACATAATTGATGTATACAGAGAAGAGAGTCGGCCAGCGAATTGAACCCTGTGGCATCCCCATAGAGACTGCCAGAGGTCTGGGCAACAGGCCCTCCGATTTGACACACTGGACTCTGTCTGAGAAGTAGTTGGTGAACCAGGCGAGTCAGTCATTTGAGAAATCAAGGCTGTTGAGTCTGCCGATAAGAATGTGGTGATTGACAGAGTCGAAAGCCTTGGCCAGGTCGATGAATACAGCTGCACAGTACTGTCTTTTATCGATGCAGGTTATGATATCGTTTAGGACCTTGAGCGTGGCTGAGGTGCACCCATGACCAGCTAGGAAAGCAGATTGCATAGCGGAGAAGGAACGGTGGGATTCGAAATGGTCGGTGATCTGTTTGTTATCTTGGCTTTCGAAGACCTTAGAAAGGCAGGGTAGGATAGATATAGGTCTGTAGCAGTTTGGGTCTAGAGTGTCCCCCCTTTGAAGAGGGGGATGACCACGGCAGCTTCCCATTCTTTGGGGATCTCAGACGATATGAAAGAAAGGTTGAACAGGCTAGTAATAGGGATTGCAACAATTTCGGTGGATAATTGTAGAAAGAGAGGGTCTAGCCCGGCTGATTTGTAGGGATCCAGATTTTGCAGCTCTTTCAGAACATCAGCTATATGGATTTTGGTGAAGGCGAAATGGGGGAGGCTTGGGCAAGTTGCTGTGGGGGGTGCAGGGCTGTTGACCAGGGTAGAGGTAGCCAGGTGGAAAGCATGGTCGTAGAAAAACACTTATTGAAATTCTCAATTATCGTGGATTTATTGGTGGTGACAGTGTTTCCTAGCCTCAGTGCAGTGGGCAGCTGGGAGGAGGTGCTCTTATTCTCCATGGACTTTACAGTGTCCCAGAACTGTTTGGAGTTACAGGATGCACATTTCTGTTTGAAAAAGCTAGCAATTGCTTTCCTAATAGCCTGGGTGTATTGTTTTCTAACTTCCCTGAAAAGTTGCATATCGCGGGGGCTATTCAATGCTAATGCAGAACGCCACAGGATTTTTTTGTGCTGGTTAAGGGCAGTCAGGTCTGGAGTGAACCAAGGGCTATATCTGTTTCCTAGTTCTACATTTTTTGAACGGGGCATGCTTATTTAAGATGGTGAGGAAAGCACATTTAAAGAATAACCAGGAATGAGATCAATATCCTTCCAGGATACCCAGGCCAGGTCGATTAGAAAGACCAGCTTGCTGAAGTGTTTTAGGGAGCGTTTGACAGTGATGAGGGGTGATCATTTGACCGCAGGCCCATTACAGACGCAGGCGTTGAGGGCAGTGATCTCTGAGATCCTAGTTGAAGACAGCAGAGGTGTATTGGAGGGCAGGTTGGTAACCCTAGATAGTGCTAATAAAATGATTATAGCGCATTCAGAAAGTATTCAGACCCATTGACTTTTTCCATACTTTATTCTAAAATGTATTAAATTGTTTTTTTCCCCTCATCAATCTACTCACAATACACATATTTACAAAGCAAAAACAGATTTTTAGAAACGTTTGCAAATTTATTAGAAATAAAAAACGGAAATATAACATTTATACAAGTATTCAGACCCTTTACTCAGTACTATGTTGAAGCACCTTTGGCAGCGATTACAGCCTTGAGTCTTTTTGGGTATGACGTTACAAACTTGGCACACCTGTATTTGGGGAGTTTCTCCCATTCTTCTCTGCAGATCCTCTCAAGCTCTGTCAGGTTGGATGTGGAGTGTTGCTGCACAGATATTTTCAGGTCTCACCAGAGATGTTCAATCAGGTTCTAGTCCGGACTCTGGCAGGGCCACTCAAGGACATTCAGAGACTTGTCTCGAATCCACTCCTGCGTTGTCGTGGCTGTGTGCTTAGGGTCGTTGTCCTGTTGTAAGATGAACCTTCGCCCCAGTCTGAGGTCATGAGCGCTGTGGAGCAGGTTTTCATCAAGGGTCTCTCTGTACTTCGCTCCGTTCACCTTTGCCTCGATCCTGACTAGTCTTTCAATCCGTGCCGCTGAAAAAAATCCTCACAGCTTGATGCTGCCACCACCATGCTTCACCGTAGGGATGGTGCCAGGTTTCCTTCAGACTTGGCATTCAGGCCAAAGAGTTCAATCTTGGTTTCATCAGACCAGAGAATCTTGTTTCTCATGGTCTGAGAGTCTTTAGGTGCCTCCTGGCAAGCTCCAAGCGGGCTGTTATGTGCCTTTACTGAGGAGTGGATTCCGTCTGGCCACTCTACCATAAAGGCCTGATTGGTGGAGTGCTGCAGAGATGGTTGTCCTTCTGGAATGTTCTCCCATCTCCACAGAGGAACCTTGGAGTTCTGTCAGAGTGACCAGTGGGTTCTTGGTCAACTCCCTGACCAAGGCTCTTCTCCCCCGATTGCTCAGTTTGGCCAGGCAGCCAGTTCTTACCAAAAAGTTATATTTTGGTTTCATCTGACCATATGACATTCTCCAAATCTTCTTCTGGATCATCCAAATGCTCTCTAGCAAACTTCAGACGGGCCTGGACATGTACTGGCTTAAGCAGGGGGACACGTCTGGCACTGCAGGATTTGAGTCCCTGGCGGCGTAGTGTGTTACTGATGGTAGGCTTTGTTACTTTGGTCCCAGCTCTCAGTAGGTCATTCACTAGGTCCCCCCGTGTGGTTCTGGGATTTTTGCTCACCGTTCTTGTGATCATTTTGACCCCACGGGGTGAGATCTTGCGTAGAGCCCCAGATCGAGGGAGATTATCTTGTATGTCTTCCATTTCCTAATAATTGCTCCCACAGTTGATTTCTTCAAACCAAGCTGCTTACCTATTGCAGATTCAGTCTTCCCAGCCTGGTGCAGGTCTACAAGTTTGTTTTTGGTGTCCTTTGACAGCTCTTTGGTCTTGGCCATAGTGG
The DNA here is from genome assembly GCF_034236695.1 of Oncorhynchus nerka. Lineage (NCBI taxonomy): Eukaryota > Metazoa > Chordata > Actinopteri > Salmoniformes > Salmonidae > Oncorhynchus > Oncorhynchus nerka. The sequence goes on from NC_088407.1 coordinate 24,136,397, forward strand.
AGTTTGGAGTGTGACTGTTTGAGGTTGTGGACAGTTGTCTTTTATACTGATGACAAGTTCAAACAGGTGCCATTAATACAGGTAGCGAGTGGAGGACAGAGGAGCCTCTTACAGAAGAAGTTACAGGTCTGTGAGAGCCAGAAATCCTGCTTGTTTGTAGGTGACCAAATACTTATTTTCCACCATAATTTGCAAATAAATTCATTAAAAATCCTACAATGTGATTTTCTGGATTTTTTTCGCCATTTTGTCTGTCATAGTTGAAGTGTACCTATGATGAAAATTACAGGCCTCTCACATCTTTTTAAGTGGGAGAACTTGCACAATTGGTGGCTGACAAAATTATTTTTTGCCCCACTGTAAATGAATGTGGCAGGATGATGACACCAATGTGTGTGTGTGTGTGTGTGTGTGTGTGTGTGTGTGTGTTAGCTCATCTGCCTGTCACAATGTTTCTGTTTTCTCACCCAAACACGGAGATGTTTCCAATAGCTCATGTCCTCCCAAACACACACACACACACACACACACACGTTCTCCCAGTGCAAACCAGATGCAGCAGACAGTATTCCGGCCCAGAGAGAGAGCGTGACAAAATGGAAAATAAGTTCCATTCATGACGACATATACAGCAGACCTTATGCACCTACACAGGAGAGGAGGGAGAGAACAGTGGTGTTTCCATTATGGAATACACACTCTCCTAGATATCTATAGAGTATGGGGACATTTTGGTCTGGATGATTTTTGCTCTGTTTTGAACATAACCAACCAACCAAAGTAATTTAAAAAAGTAACTGATGAAATAATCAAAAGTTTAAAAAAATGTTGAACACTATGAGATTCACGGTAATGTGAGGGTGCAGGTTTGTTAAATCCATTTTTTTCCTTAATTTTAATGATGTGTTAGAACCGGTTCAGGGAACAGACCAAAAAACAGGAAAACAACGAAATGATTTGAGGAACAGAAGCGGTATTTTAAAAGCATGGGAACCGGTTAATAACGTTATGTGACGTTGCTTGGATGTTCTCCAGTCCTACTGGAAGTAATGGTTCTATTCAGAACAAAACGGTTGGAAAACATTTTGGTTCCAACCCTGCTTTTAATCCTATCCTGTGATGTCACCGCGTATCACTTTTTAGGACCTTTCATCTCGTCGTTTTAACCACAGATCATAGAAACGTGCCATTTTCATATAAAGTGCTTTCATAAACTATTCACACGGCCTTCAACCTTTTCCCCGTTGTTGTGTTACAGCCTGAATGTAGATGTTATGTCACTGGCCTACACACAAAACCCCATAATGTCCAAAGTGGAATATTTTTCTCCCCCGAAATGTTTACAAACGAATAAAAAAAAAAGCTGAAATGTCAATAAGTATTCAACCCCTTTGTTATGGCAAGCCCACAGTAAATAAATTCAGGAGTAACAAGGCACATAATAAGTTGCATGGACTCACTTTGTGCAATAATCGTTTGGAAGGACTACCTCATCTCTGTACACCACACAATGCAATTATCTGTAAGGTCGAGCAGTGAATTTTAAACACAGATCCAACCACAAAACCAGGGAGGTTTTCCATTGCCTCACAAAGATGGGCACCTATTTATTGATAGGTGGAAATTAAAAAGCAGACATTGAACGTCCATTTGAGCATGGTGAAGTCGTTAATTACACTTTAGATGGTGTATCAACACCCAGTCACTACAAACATACATATGTCCTTCTTAACTCAGTTTCTGGAGAGGAAGCTGCTCAGGGATTTCACCATGAGGCCAATGGTGACTTTAAAACAGAGTTGAATGGCTGTGATAGAACTGAGGATGGATCAACAACATTGTAGTTACTCCACAATGCTAACCTATGACAAAATGAAAAGAAGGAAGCCTTTACAGAATCAAAATATTCCAAAACATGCATCCTGTTTGCAACAAGGTACTAAAGTAATACTGCAAAAACATGTGGCAAAGCAATTCACTTTTTGTCCTGAATACAAAGTGTTATGTTTGGGGAAACACAATACAACACATTAAAGCCAATTTACGCTTGATCCTGAAGAATGTGGTCGGATGCAGAGGCCAAATTGAGCCCGCATCGCAGTGCGCCTCAAAAATGTTGTAACATTACGAAGGGCTCCGTGTAGCTCAGTATAGCTCCGCATTGACATGATTGGTTGACGATAGGTGGGGGCGGGAGGTCCTGTATAAACACAAACTCACTTCCTTGACAGCAGCACTATACGTTATACATTGCTCCGCGAAGCGCAACAAGTATGAATACCCTGACTTCCGCAGAGGCTGTTTCACAGTAAACACTGCACTGCCAATGCAGACATCAGATTGACCATGCAGTGCCTTTTACTGAGTACCACTCTCCATCATTTCAAGCATAGTGGTGGCAGCATCATGTTATGGGCAAGCTTGTAATCGTTAAGGACTAGGGAGTTTTTCAGGATAAAAAATAAACGTAATGGAGCTCAGCACAGGAAAACCTGGTTCAGTCTACTTTCCACCAGACACTGGGAGATGAATTCACCTTTCAGCAGGTCAATAACCTAAAACACAAGACCAAATACACACTGGAGTTCCTTTCCAAGAAGACAGTGAATGTTCCTGAGTGGCCGAGTTGCAAGTTTTTACTTAAATCTGCGTGAAAATCTATGGCAAGACCTGAAAATATTTGTCTAGAAAGGATCAACAACCAACTTGACAGAGCTTGAATAATTTTGAAAAAAATATGGACAGATATACATCCAGGTGTAGAAATCTCTTAGAGACATACTCAGAAATACTCACCGCTGTAATAGCTGCCAAAGGTGATTCTAACATTCAAATACTTATCTACATTTCTGACAAATGTAGAATTTGTCTTCCACTTTGACATTAATACAGAGTATTTTGTGTAGGTCACTGACAATAAATTACAATTAGATCCATTTTAATCCCACACAACAAAGTGTGGACAAAGTCATGAGGTGTGAATAGGCACTGTACGTAGACACTGGTCTGGTGCTGGAGATAATGAATATGAGGTCGAAAAGTGGGAGAATTGCCCTTTAAGCTATGAGAATGACACAGAGAGAGATTATAAGGGTGGCGGAGAGAGATAATTAGTGAGAGAGAGAGAGAAAGAGAGAGTTAATATGGGTAGCAGAAAGAGAGAGAGAACATGAGAAAGAGAGAAGAGAGAAAGAGTGAGTGAATAGGAAGACAGAGAGCAATACTGTACTGTACTATGAGCTGAGCAGAGTGGAGAGGGGAATAAACCTGTGTAACAGGGTCAGCAGTGAGACATCTCTCTGGGTCTATTACGTAATGTAACTTCCTATTGATTTATTACTGCGTTGATTTGGCCCTTAGCCAATACGTAATAGCATTTGCGATATTTGAGCCTCAGCCAAAAAGAGAGGGCAGAATGGAAGAGGGGGAAAAAGGAAGGAGGGGAGTAAGAGTGGGAGAGGGGGAAAGAAGAGGGAGGGGTGGACTGACTGCAGAGAAAGGGGGGGAGCGAGAGAGTAGAGTGAGGAAGAGCAGAGCAGGAAGAGAGAACAGAGAGAGAGAGAGAGAGAGAGAGAGAGAGAGAGAGAGAGTAAGAAGAAAGAGAGAAAGAGAGAAAGAGAGAGAGATAGTAAGAAGAAAGAGAGAGATAGTGAGAAGAAATAGAGAAAGATAGTAAGAAGAAAGAGAGAAAGAGAGAGATAGTAAGAAGAAAGAGAGAAAGAGAGAGATAGTAAGAAGAAAGAGAGAGAGATAGTAAGAAGAATGAGAGAAATAGAGAGATAGTGAGAAGAAATGGAGGGAGATAGTAAGAAGAAAGAGAGAAAGAGAGAGATAGTGAGAAGAAATAGAGAGAGATAGTAATAAGAAAGAGAGAGAGAGAGAGAGAGAGAGATAGAGAGAGAAGAAAGAGAGAGATAGTGAGAAGAAAGAGAGAAAGAGAGAGATAGTAAGAAGAAAGATAGAGAATGTAAGAAGTTAGAGAGAGCGAGAGAGAGAGAGTGAGAGAGAGAAAGAGCGAGGGGGGGAGAGAGTGAGAGAGAGAGTGAGAGAGTGAGAGAGAGAGAGAGAGAGAGAGAGAGCGAGGGTGGATGTGATTCAGTGAGTGCTGTACACGGCAGGGTTATCAGTGTTTCTGTAATCACTACAGTTAAATTAGAGAGTTAGAGCCAGACTCACTGTATCCATAGGCCAGACCTACACTACATCCTAAATGTAACCCTATCCCCTATATAGTACATTACTTTTGACCAGGGCACATAGGAATCACGTTAAAAGTAATGCACTATATAGGGAATAAGGTGTCATTTGGGACTGACCCCGGGTCTGCACAGGATCAGCCCTGCTGTACCAAAGCTGGCTTCAAATACTACTTGAAATCATTTCAAATACTTTAGCTGGGTTTGATTGAGCTTGCATGCTGAAATGGGACAAATAGAAAAGCCCCAAAAGTGCAAATGATACTGCCCGCCCATCTGGAACTCCAGGCAGGCTAAAGGGAACACTCAAAGTATTAGAAAGATTTCAAACAGTATTTCAACACAGATCTGGGCAGTACACACACACACACACACACACACACACACACACACACACACACACACACACACACACACACACACAGAGGAATGTGTAAGCTCATAAATACACACTTCATACTACTACACAACACACACTTCTACTGCATGTACTGTATCCCTCTCATAGCACACAGAAACTCTCAAACTCACAGGCATCTGAAGCATGAACACAAACACACACACACCCATTCAAGTTTGAGTGCAGCACATTAGTGTCAAGGCTCTGTCTATACATTCAGCCCTCTTTCTGTTTCCTTTCCTCTTCCTCCTCCTCATCCCCCTTTACCCTGGAGCACTTCCTCTTTTGTGAGATCCCGCTCTCTCCACAGAGAGGAAGGACAGCAGACGGGAATGAAAGGAGGGAAGCGGAGAGAAAGAGGCAGAAAACTTCATTAATGGACAGAAGGAAGCAGAAATCCACTGAAAGACAGGAAGGAAGAGGGAGAGAGAGAGAGAGAGCACAAACAGGCTTTCCTCTTGACACCGTAAATAATTCAATTCCTTTTTTCCATAAATGTTTCATTCCCTCGTTCTTTTTAGCTCTTATTTTTTAAAGATATATTCAACCGGGGGCATGCGGTCTCATTAATTGGCAATTCCTGTTTAACGTGTTGCAGCTGTGTTCAATTAGCACTGATATTAGCACTATTCCTCTTGACACCACTCGCTCGTTCTTGTTCTCCCTCTCTCATATCCTCTCTCCATTTATCTCCCCCTTTCTCTACCTCTCTATCGCTACCTCTCTCCCAAAGCCTTCCCTTTGATTCAGTGACGTTTACATGCACACCAATATCCCGTTATTATTTGGGATACTCAAGTTGACTCATATAAACATCTTATCCGGTTTAAAATAACCCCAAAAAGCTTGTATCCCGGTTATGAGAAACCCGGATAAGATGCCTGGGAAATGCTGATCTTAGACGGGATACTGTGGCATGTAAACATCTTACCCCGTTGACTGTTGTTGTTCACGGTGTGTGCAGGATCAGTCTCGCATATCATGGGTGTTGTCATCTGAACAAATCACTTAAAAAAGTCAGCTACCTGCATAGCTCGATTCACCATAATAATAGATTTAGCTGAAAATCCATACTAGACCGTTTGGTCTACGGGCTACTTTAACCCCTAATTTAGACACGTTTCTGATTACAATTTCGGTCAGACTGATGGCAGCCCATTCTTGCATAATCAATGCTTGAAGTTGCATAATCAATGCTTGGAGTGTGTCAGAATTAGTGGATTTTTGTTTGTCCACCCGCCTCTTGAGGATTGACCACAAGTTCTCAATGGGATTAAGGTCTGGGGAGTTTCCTGACCATGGACCCTCTTGACGCCAGTCCATCCCCAAAAGTCTTCGCCTCACTGTGCGTGCAGATGCACTCACACCTGCCTGCTGCCATTCCTTAGCAAGCTCTGTACTGGTAGTGCCCCGATCCCGCAGCTGAATCAACTTTAGGAGACGGTCCTGGCGCTTGCTGGACTTTCTTGGGCGCCCTGAAGCCTTCTTCACAACAATTGAACCGCTCTCCTTGAAGTTCTTGATTATCCGATAAATGGTTGATTTAGGTGCAATCTTACTGGCAGCAATATCCTTGCCTGTGAAGCCCTTTTTCTGCAAAGTAATGATGACGGCACGTGTTTCCTTGCAGGTCCACCATGCTTGACAGAGGAAGAACAATGATTCCAAGCACCACCCTCCTTTTGAAGCTTCCATTCTGTTATTCGAACTCAATCAGCATGACAGAGTGATCTCCAGCCTTGTCCTCGTCAACACTCACACACACACACACCTGTGTTAACGAGAGAATCACTGACATGATGTCAGCTGGTCCTTTTGTGGCAGGGCTGAAATGCAGTGGAAATGTTTTTTGGGGATTCAGTTCAATTGCATGGCAAAGAGGGACTTTGCAATTAATTGCAATTCATCTGATCACTCTTCATAACATTCTGCAGTGTTTGCAAATTGCCATCATACAAACTGAGGCAGAAGACTGTGATATTTGTGTCATTCTCAAAACTTTTGGCCACGACTGTAGATACAGTTGAAGTCTGAAGTTTACATACACCTTTGCCAAATACATTTAAACTCAGTTTTCCACAATTCCTGACATTTAATCCTAGTAAAAATTCCCTGTCTTAGTTCAGATAGGACCACCACCATTTTAAGGATGTGAAATATCAGAATAATAGTAGAGAGAATGATTTATTTCAGGTTTTATTTCTTTCATCACATTCCCAGTGGGTCAGAAGTTTACATACACTCAATTAGTATTTGGTAGAATTGCCTTTAAAATTGTTTAACTTGGGTCAAACGTTTTGGGTGGCCTTCCACAAATTTTGGCCCATTCCTACTGACAGAGCTGGTGTAACTGAGTCAGGTTTGTAGGCCTCCTTGCTCGCACATGCTTTTTAGTTCTGCCTAAACGTTTTCTATGGGATTGAGGTCAGGGCTTTGTGATGGCCACTCCAATACCTTGACTTTGTTGTCCTTAAGCCATTTTGCCACAACTTTGAAAGTATGCTTGGGGTCATTGTCCATTTGGAAGACCCATTTGTTACCAAGTTTTAACTTCCTGACTGATGTCTTGAGATGTTGCTTCAATATATCCACATCATTTTTCTTCCACATGATGCCATCTATTTTGTGAAGTGCACCAGTCTCTCCTTCAGCAAAGCACCCCCACAACATGATGCTGCCACCCCCGTGCTTCACGGTTGGGATGGTGTTCTTCAGCTTGCAAGCCTCCCCCTTTTCCCTCCAAACATAACAACATCAGACCAGAGAACATAGTTAGCACCGGTAAAGTTGTCTGTTTCGTTTAAAGACAGGGAAGAAAACAATAACTCGAAAATAGTGGAAAGATTGGTCCTCTGAAAAATGTCCAAATGTCATCAGAAATTGGCTGCTTTAAAGAAATGAAAAGCTGAGAAAACGAGGACACACGTTTCTGATAAGACTTCAGTTCATTTTAGGTGCATAGTTTATGTGGTTAAAATACTGTCCGCATAACAGTGTCAAAACAAACACATTACACTCGCAGTTGCATTTTCTCAAGAGATGCTGAAAGACAGAAATCATATTTCTCCTGTTCCCGAGACAAAATGAACATGTTGTACAATTTTACTTCAAAAAAAGCATAATTCTGCAAGAGTTAATATTATGTTACGCTGAGAGGTTATAGGTTATAGGCAGTGTCCATATTTCACTTACTATTCCATTTAACCCATCTGAACTTCAATGAGGAATATTCTGTTTTTTTCATGTATACAGGGATACACATGAGTGGGATATCAAAGGTGCATGTAAACAGCTTATCAGAATAAGACCTTAAGTGGGATATGAGCTACTATCCGAAATAATGTTTGCATGTCAACGTGGTCAGTGTGTTTTCATATTGTAGTGAAAGACAGAGCTACATTCTCACTCTAAACACTATCTACTGATCATCTTGAGCAATGAATTCACAATCAGTCCAAATTGTACGTGTACCGACTAACACTGAAAGAGATGAATTCTCAAAGATATGTCTGTTAACACCTTTTCTTCTCCGAGAGGCCTGCAAGATCAATGTGTTCTTTTCAACACCCCCCCCCCCTCTTCTCTCTTTCTCTTAACCCTTTCTTCTTGCTATTCATCTGCCGCTCTGTCAAATCATAACATCTCAGCACTAGGTCCTTGGGTTCAAGCTTAAGTGTGTCTTTGTGTGTTTGTGTTTACACATACACACGGGTGTTGAGTACACAAAAGCAAAGCTTTTTCAACCATAGAGAAATCTATAGAGGAGAAAACATCAGACACACTCATATCTTACATTCAGTACAAACACACACAAACACACATGCAAGCACACACACACGCACACACCCACAATTCACTTCAGGGGTTGCTGCAGTTCTTCAAGAGCTGGTCAATCAAAAACCTCAACACCTTCTACCATACACACACACACACACACACACACACACACAAACACACACACACACACACACACACATACACACATACACCACATGTGTCAGAAACATGTAATGTTCATATATAATAAATAGCAACACCATCAGACAGACAGTCTAATGGGATAGCTGGAGTATGAGCATTAGAACAGTCTGCAGAGAACAAAGAGAGGGGGAGGAGAGAGAGAGGGAGAGGGAGGGAGGAGAGAGAGAGGGAGAGGGAGGAGAGAGAGAAAGAGGGAGGGAGGCGGGAGCGAGAGGGAGAGAGTCGGAGGGAGAGAGAGGGAGAGGGGGAGAGAGGGAGAGAGAGAGACGGAAGAGAGAGAGACGGAGGAGTGAGAGACGGAGGAGAGAGGGAGGAGAAAAAGAGGAGAGTGGGAGAGCAACAGAGAATGCGGTTGAAGATGTATGTGTATGTGTATGTGAAATTGTGAGTGTGTGTCAGTGTTATCAGTAAGGTACATATGTCCCAGCAGGACTGTGTGATAGTGACTGTGAAGGCGTGTGTGTGTGTGTGTGTGTGTGTGTGTGTGTGTGTGTGTGTGTGTGTGTGTGTGTGTGTGTGTGTGTGTGTGTGTGTGTGTGTGTGTGTGTGGTGTTCGCGGAGCTGGCTGTTGGTCATGATCTTTTCATAGCCCCTTTTCTATCGTCTTTCATTAACATCTGATACCTCCACCCATCTGTTCACAAAGAGAGGGAGAGAGAGCACGAGAGAGAGAGATAACGAGAGATAAAGATAGGGAGAGAGAGAGAGAGAGAGAGATAATGAGAGATAAAGATAGGGAGAGAGAGCACAAGAGAGTGAGATAACGAGAGATAGAGAGAGGGAGTGAAAGCACAAGAGAGAGATAACGAGAGACAGAGAGAGGGAGAGAGAGCGAGAACGAGAGAGGGGAGAGGTGACAGGAGCATGCAGAGCTGGCTATCACTCTTCCTCTCTCTTCCTCTTTATCTTCTGCTCATTCTTTGTCTCCCTCCCACCTCCTCTCTTTCTCAGCATGGCTCGACCTTCCCTCCCTCCTCCTCTCTCTCAATCCCTCCTGCCTCCTCTTTCTCTCAGCATGGCTCGACCTTCCCTCCCTCCCTATCCCTCCCACACTCCCTCCCTCCTCCTCTCTCTCAATCCCTCCTGCCTCCTCTCTCTCTCAGCATGGCCCGACCCTCCCTCCCTCCCTCCCTATCCCTCCCACCTCCTCTCTCTCAATCCCTCCTGCCTCCTCTCTCTCTCAGCATGGCTCGACCTTCCCTCCCTCCCTCCCTATCCCTCCCACCTCCTCTCTCTCAATCCATCCCGCCTCCTCTCTCTCTAAGCATAGCTCGACCCTCCCTCACCTCCCTATCCCTCCCTCCCTCCCTCTCAGCATGGCTCGACCCTCCCTCCCTCCCTATCCCTCCCACCTCCTCTCTCTCAGCATGGCTCAACCCTCCCTCCCTCCCTCTCTATCCCTCCCACCTCCTCTCTTTCTTAGCATGGCTCGACCTTCCTTCCCTCCCTCCCTCCCTCCCTCCCTCCCTCCCTCCCTCCCTCCCTCCCTCCCTCCCGCCTCCTCTTTCTCTCAGCATGGCTCGACCCTCCCTCCCTCCCCTCCTGCCTCCTCTTTCTCTCAGCATGGCTCGACCCTCCCTCCCTCCCTCCCTATCCCTCCTGCCTCCTCTTTCTCTCAGCATGGCTCGACCCTCCCTCCCTCCCTCCCTCCCTCTCTCCCTCCTCTTTCTCTCAGCATGGCTCGACCCTCCCTCCCTCCCTCCTTCCCTCCCTCCCTCCCTCCCTCCCTCCCTCCCTCCCACCTCCTCTTTCTCTCAGCATGGCTCGACCCTCCCTCCATCCCTCCCTCCCTCTCAGCATGGCTTGACCTGTGTGAATAGCTGTCTGAGTGACCGGCTCCCTCCTCCTCCTCTCTTTCTTCCTCACTCTCCCCCTCCTCTCTCCTTCCTCCACTCTGCATCCTCCCTCCTCCTCTTTTCTCTTTCGTCTCCCCTGAGTAGAGACAGAATGGAGCTCAGCTTTCTATAAGAACCCTAGCAGGTGTGTGTGTGTCTGTCTTTCAACAAGGGACTCTCATCCCATTTCCAGCTCCTGGCTCAGCCAACCAACTGGCACAGCAGTGCATCGATAATCTATTAGAGCACTCACACACACAAACATGTCTCACCTGCCAGTGTTGTCCTCCCACCATGTCTGTTCTGTGTGTGTGGGTGTGTACCTGCGTGGGCCGGGTATCGCCTGTACCTGCAACACAAGCACACAACAGCTGTGAATAACATACACACACACACACACACACACACACACTGGTAAGCACACAGACACAGACAGACACTAAAAGCCTTTGACAGTCAGATACCTATAGTATGTTGGACATGTACAGTGTAGATGCCTGGATCCAGGTCAATATCAACACTTCTGGGGCCTCCCGGGTGGTCTAGGGCACTGCATCGCAGTGCTAGCTGTGCCACCAGAGACTTTGGGTTCGAGCCCAGGCTCTGTCGCAGCCGGCCGCGACCGGGAGGTCCATGGGGCGACGCACAATTGGCCTAGCGTCGTCTGGGTTAGGCCGGTAGGGATATCCTTATCTCATCGCGCATGAGACAAGATAGTAACTACTAACAATTGGATACCACGAAATTGGGGCGAAAAGGGGGTAAAATTCATTTATTTTTATTTTTTAAATATCATCACTTCTAATCATGAATCAGATGAGGAAGCAAACCAGCCGGTTTCCATTGTAACACACCATACTCCACTACTAACCCTATAACACAACAACAGGCAGGGTGTGTGTGTGTGTGTGTGTGTGTGTGTGTGTATGTGTGTGTGTGTGTGTGTGTGTGTGTGTGTGTGTGTGTGTGTGTGTGTGTGTGTGTGTGTGTGTGTGTGTGTGTGAGACAGTGAGGTGTGAGGCTGGTCCTTCCAGACTAATAATGATGATACTGGACTAACAGGCTCTAGTCCACTGAGAGTTATTCACCGGACACACCGACGCACTCACACACACACACACACACACACACACACACACACACACACACACACACACACACACACACACACACACACACACACATCTAACCAGTGTCCAGGAGCAGTGGTGATTAGAGATGCTGGAGTGGAGACAGCCCTTATACCCTCCACTTAGCCAGCCAAGTCACCCACGGACACACCGGTTGGTCGAGACACACCCCGTCACTTACCACACAACACACGCATCATAACATGTGTATGTGACCAATAGCATTTGATTTGATTTGGCATATCGTTACAGTGGCAAATGTGTCTGTATTCGCACAGCATTGCCATGTCAACCTACAGTAAGGCATCCTCAGCTAGCCTAACAGTGCCTTCGGAAAGTATTCAGACCCCTTCACTTTTCCACATTTTGTCACGTTACAGCCTTATTCTTTAAATCCTCAATCTACACACATTACCCCATAATGAAAGCAAAACAGTTTTATTTTTATTTTTTATATCACATTTACATAAGTATTCAAACCCTTTCCTCTGTACTTTGTTGAAGCACCTTTGGCAGCGATCAAAGCCTTCAGTCTTATTGGGTATGACACTACAAGCTTGGCACACCTGTATTTGGGGAGTTTCTCCCATTCTTCTCTGCAGATCCTCTCAAGCTCTGTCAGGTTGGATGGGGAGCGGCGCTGCACAGCTATTTTCAGGTCTCTCTAGAGATGTTCGATCGGGTTCAAGTCCGGGCTCAGGCTGGACCACTCAAGGACATTCAAAGACTTCTCCCAAAGCAACTCCTGCATTTTCTTGGCTGTGTGCCCCCAGTCCTGAATTTCTGACACAAAAGTCAGAAATTACGATATAAAAATGCATCAAAATTACCTTTGATGATCTTCTTCTGTTGGCACTCCAAAAGGTCCCAGTTACATCACAAATGGTCCTTTTGTTCGATAATGTCCTTTATATCCATAAAAACTCAGTTTAGCTGGCGCGCTTCAGTCAATAATCCACCCAGTTTCCCTCCATCAAAATGCATACAAAATGAATCCTAAACATTACTAATAAACGTTTCAAAACAAGTCAAATTTGGTCACCTACAAACAAGCAAGATTTCTGGCTCTCACAGACCTGTAGCTTCTTCTTTAAGAGGCTCCTCTGTCCTCCACTCGTTACCTGTATTAATGGCACCTGTTTGAACTTGTTATCAGTATAAAAGACACCTGTCCACAACCTCAAACAGTCACACTCCAAACTCCACTATGGCCAAGACCAAAGAGCTGTCAAAGGACACCAGAAACAAAATGGTAGACCTGCACCAGGCTGGGAAGACTGAATCTGCAATAGGTAAGCAGCTTGGTTTGAAGAAATCAACTGTGGGAGCAATTATTAGGAAATGGAAGACATACAAGACCACTGATAATCTCCCTCGATCTGGGGCTCCACGCAAGATCTCACCCCGTGGGGTCAAAATGATCACAAGAGCGGTGAGCAAAAATCCCAGAACCACACGGGGGGACCTAGTAAATGACCTGCTGGGACCAAAGTAACAAAGCCTACCATCAGTAACACACTACGCCGCCAGGGACTCAAATCCTTGTGAAGACTTACAGAAAATGTTTGACCTCTGTCATTGCCAACAAAGGGTATAAAACAAAGTATTGAGACAAACTTTTGTTATTGACCAAATACTTATTTTCCACCATAATTTGCAAATAAATTCATTAAAAATCCTACAATGTGATTTTCTGGAATTATTTTCTCATTTTGTCTGTCATAGTTGAAGTGTACCTATGATGAAAATTACAGGCCTCTCTCATCTTTTTACGTGGGAGAACTTGCACAATTGGTGGCTGACTAAATACTTTTTTGCCCCACTGTATGCATATCCTAGCTTCTGGGCCTGAGTACCAGGCAGTTTACTTTGGGCACACTTTTCATCCGGACGTGAAAATACTGCCCCCTATCCAGAGAGGTTAATGAGTGGCTTCCGTCTGGCCACACTACCATAAAGGCCTGATTGGTGATGTGGTGCAGAGATGGTTGTCCTTCTGGAATGTTCTCCCATCTCAACAGAGGAACTCTGGAGCTCAGTCAGAGTGACCATTTGGTTCTTGGTTACCTCCCTGACCAAGGCCCTTCTCCCCCGATTACTCAGTTTGGCCAGGCAGCCAGCTCTAGGAAGAGTCTTGGTGGTTCCAAATGTCTTCCATTTAAGAATGATGGAGGCCACTGTGTTCTTGGGGACCTTCAGAAATGTTTTGGTACCCTTTCCCAGATCTATGCCTCGACACAATCCTGTCTCGGAGCTCTACGGACAATTCCTTCGACCTCATGGCTTGGTTTTTGCTCTGACATGGACTGTCAACTCTGGGATCTTATATAGACAGGTGTGTGCCTTTCCAAATCATGTCCAATCAATTGAATTTACCACAGGTGGACTCCAATCAAGTTGTAGAAACACCTGAGCTCAATTTCGAGTCTCATAGCAAAGGGTCTGAACACTTAAATACGGTGAATTTTTTTTTGCAAACATAAAAAATAAAAACGGTTTCTGCTTGGTCATCATGGGGTATTGTGTGTAAATTGCTGAGAAAAAAAAAATATATATTTATTCCATTTTAGAATAAGGTTGTAACGTAACAAAATGTGAAAAAAGTCAAGGAGTCTGAATACATTTACATTTAAGTCATTTAGCAGACGCTCTTATCCAGAGCGACTTCTTTCACTGTATAGGCACTGTATATAACGTAGCTGACCATCTCATCCGCAGAAACACACAGGGGCCCCAGCATTTCCTGTTTAGGCTAAGCGCTTGTTTATCGGAACGTGTGTGTGTGTTTATGTGTGTATCTGTGGGAATGGGGGTTGCTCACAAAAAGTCTCAATGACATCATACCCAAACAGCAGAAAGACAAAACATTTCAGCGAAATCCTAAATATTCCATCATTCAAATTTCTCTTAGAACAATCTCCAGGATTCCAACATTCTGGAATTCTTCCTCTGATTATCTCCCTGCTACAGTCTGGCAGCAGAGAGAGAGAGAGAAGAGAGAAGAGAGAGCGAGCGAGAGAGAGAGAGAGAGGGGAGAGAAGAGAGAAGAGAGAGAGAGAGAGGAGAGAAGAGAGAGAAGAGAGAGAGCGAGAGAAAGAGAGAGAGAGAGGGGGGGGGGAGAAGAGAGAGAGAGAGAGAGGGAGAGAAGAGAGAGAAGAGAGAGAGATAGAGAGAGAGAGAGAGAGAGAGGAAAGGGAGGAGAAGTCTTGTTTTAAGAAGTTGGGAATCTTGCTGTGCTTGCAGTTTGCCTGTGGCCATGTTTAGTGAGCATTGAGGAATGTGCCTGCTCTGTGTTTCCCCCACTCTCCTTCCGTTAGGAGACAGAGGAGAGGAAAAGGTAGGTGCCTACACTACAGAACGCTGGGCTAACTCAGATCTGCCTGACAACAGTCTTGGGCCACACACACACTCACATGCATTCATGCAAACATGCACACTTTAACGCAAACATCCTACACAAACGCACACAAGCACTTGTGCAAACACACACAAAGACACACAAACATTTTTAGAAGTGTCATTTATACTCAGTTTGCTATAAATACTGAAGCTGCACTGTGGCACGCAAATCTATGGAATGAACAGTATGTAGGCCTATGGTATACAGAAATACATATGAGGTCGGGAGAGGAAGAGCTATATTCAGTATACACACAGTATACACAGTATACACACATAGAACTGCAAACACACACAGGCACATGCAAAACCACACACATAACTACACATTGCATGCATACCAGCACACTACACACACACACACACACACATATAAAACATTCTTAGCCTCAAATCTACACACTTAAAGATATACAAATGTACGTATACAAACAGCTAAGGTCACCAGGCCTATCGGGTGTACACCGTGCGGCAGCTGAAGCACACTTGCATTGCACACAAAGCCCAAAAGCAAACCAGTCCCAACACCCACTCAGTCATACTGTCACCTGTTTAACCTGCTGAGAGAGGGAGGAGAGACAGGGAGGGAGGGAGGGAGGGAGGGAGAGAAAGAGGAGGGAGAGAAAGAGGAGGGAGAGAGAGAATGAAGAGACTGAGAGGGAGGGACAACAAGAAAAAGAAAAAGAGAGATATACATCGAGAGGGCAGGGGACAGAGGGAGAAAGAAAGAAAGAAGGGAGAGAGAAACAGAGGGAGAAAGAGGAGAGAGAAAGGAGGAGAGCAGAGAGACCTAATTCGACATCTCTCCCCCGCCTCATCTCTTTAATTCTCTCACACACCTGGGATAGTTATCCCTCTTGGAATCAGAGAATTCCCACCAGCAACCAGCCGAACTCACAATTAAAATACAACTTTATCTAATCAGTTGTCATTTTTTTCACCCTTCCTCCCCCCTCACTTTCTCTCTCTATACCTCCTTCTCCCTCTCTCTTCTCTGTTCCACAGGGGTGTTCAGGATGCTGTAGGATGATGTGAGTGAGACTGAACTTCTAACTATTCCAACGTTTACAAGCTGAACTAATCAATGAGGACAGGATGCGTGAGACAGAAATTCCTAGTTTTCTCAACGAGCAATGGGGGGCTCGCACTCTCACATACTGAGTGTGTTTAACTTGGGGCGAAATACCGTATACTGGTAGGCTTAGGTGGTACACCGTACATACCATATACAGGGGTATTTGGAAATAGCCACAAGATGGTTTTTCAATACTGTCAAAACTAGGGTCTTCTCTAAAAGTGAATATTTGTAGCAGCTTTTTTCTGTCAACTTGTGCAATACGTTATCAGATAAACAAGATTGCATTCTTCATTTCACCTGTCACATCATTTATCATTATGAAGCTTACCGGTAGTCCTCAGTCTGTTTACAAGCACACAACGACCAGAGACTGTAGCCTTGTGAGTCGCACACTGCTGTGCAGCACGTACACCAGATGATCTAGTTACAGCATGGAATTCACAACTTGTTTTGTGCATGCAGAAAACGTTGAGTAGCATCTTGAGTAGCATCTTTTTTGAGTAGCATCTTGTTTAACTTGTTTAACTTCATGAGCTGGCATGAGCTGTCCTGCAAATAGTTTAGGTCAAAGACTATAAAATGTTTGCAATGCACTCATTAGCCTGATTTATGGTATTTTACAAGTACTTGCTAGCATCACTAACCTTCGGATTACAGAAGCTGTGGGGGTTGAAAATAGCGCCCCTTGTGCTCAGTGCCGGTAATACCGTATATCCCGGGATGGCACAAGGTAGGTATGAAGGTATCACCATCTGGATACCGCTCATGCCTAGTATTTCGACAAAAAGAAATACCCCGCCTCTCCACCTCACGGGCGCTGCGGGGGTGCGTGCTACGTCACTGCTTATAACCGGAAGTCAACTATACTGCCAAATAAATGACATCCAACTTAGGGATCCAGCTAAGCATTTGGTTTGCTAACTTACAAGCTACCAGGCTAGATGAGGCAACCTTCTTGGTTATCGGAGAGACAATCAATCATATCCTGAATAAAGATCCATGTTGCCTAAACTTTTTATTTATGATAGAGCAATGGTAGGAAAATCTGGATATCGCCCAACACTAGTGTGTGTGTAGGTACACTACCGGTCAAAAGTTTTACAACACCTACTCATTCAAGGGTTTTTCTTTATTTTTACTATTTTCTACATTGTAGAATAATAGTGAAGACATCAACACTATGAAATAACACACATGGAATCATGTAGTCATCCAAAAGTGTTAAAAACATTTAAATATATTTTATATTTGAGATTCTTCAGTAGCCACCCTTTGCCTTGATGACAGCTTTGCACACTCTTGGCATTCTCTCAACCAGCATCATGAGGTGGTCACCTGAAATGCATTTCAATTAACAGGTATGCCTTCTTAAAAGTTAATTTGTGGAATTTCTTTCCTTCTTAATGCGTTTGAGCCCATCAGTTGTGTTGTGACAAGGTAGGGGTGGTATACAGAAGATAGCCCTATTTGGTAAAAGACCTAGTCCATATTATGGCAAGAACAGCTCAAATAAGCACAGAGAAACGACAGTCCATCATTACTTTAAGACATGAAGGTCAGTCAATACGGAACATTTGAAGAACTTTGAACGTTTCTTCAAGTGCAGTCGCAAAAACTATCAAGCGCTAAGATGAAACTAGCTCTCATGAGGACCGTCACAGAGTTACCCAGAGTTACTTCTGCTGCAGAGGATAAGTTAGTGTTACCAGCCTCAGAAATTGCAGCCCAAATAATTACATCACAGAGTTCAAGTAACAGACACATCTCAACATCCACTATTCAGAGGAGACTGTGTGAATCAGGCCTTCATGGTTGAATTGCTGCAAAGAAAGCACTACTAAAGGACACCAATAATAAGAAGAGACTCAAGAAACACGAGTAATGGACATTAGACCGGTGGAAATTTGTTCCAACCGCCATGTCTTTTTGAGGGTGGGTGAACAGATGATCTCCGCATGTCTATTTCCCACTGTGAAGCATGGAGGAGGTGTGATGATGTGGGGGTGCTTTGCTGGTGATACTGTCAGTGATTTATTTAGAATTCAAGGTACACTTAACCAGCATGGCTACCACAGCATTCTGCAGCGATACGCCATCCCATCTGGTTTGCACTTAGTGGGACTATTTTTTTAATATATATATATTTTTTACCTTTATTTAACTAGGCAAGTCAGTTAAGAACAAATTCTTATTTTCAATGACGGCCTAGGAACAGTGGGTTAACTGCCTGTTCAGGGGCAGAACGACAGATTTGTACCTTGTCAGCTCAGGGGTTTGAACATGCAATCTTCCGGTTACTAGTCCAACGCTCTAACCACTAGGCTACCCTGCCGCCCCTTCAACAGGACAATGACCCACACACCTCCAGGCTGTGTAAGAGCTATTTGACCAAGAAGCAGAGTGATGGAGTGCGGCATCAGATGACCTGGCCTCCAAAATCCACCGACCTCGACCAAATTGAGATGGTTTGGGATGAGTCGGACCGCAGAGTGAAGGAAAAGCAGCCAACAAATGCTCATTATATGTGGAATGAGTAGGTGTTCTAAAACGGTAGTGTATATCACTATGCTTTTGTGTGTGTGTGTGTGTGTGTGTGTGTGTGTGTGTGTGTGTGTGTGTGTGTGTGTGTATCTATGCCTATGTAGGTTTGTCGATGACTCTCTTTCTGTCTGTGTCTGTGTGTCTGTCAGATGTGGATACAGTTATTTATTTAGTAAGCGTCCCCTCCCCCACTAGGTCTGGTTGCAAGGACACCTGCTTAGGGCACGTGCAAAGGCATGACCGGTCTGTCCTGACCTCTCACCCCTGGCAGAGCGACCTTTGTGACCCGAGGCTTTCATCTGATGACCACTCCCCCTGACCTCTCACCTCTGATCTGCTGCTACGACCAATAAAGGCTCTGGCTTGCTGACGTGTGTGTGTGTGTGTGTGTGTGTGTGTGTGTGTGTGTGTGTGTGTGCGTGTGTGCGTGTGTGTCATGTCTTCTCTAGTGATGGCTCTAAAAGCCCTCCTGTATGGTGGAAGGGGCTTGTTGCTGCTCTGTGCTGCTGCTAGAAAGGGGAGATCTAACTGAAAGCATTTCTCAAAATAGAGTTTCTACACACATGATACAAGAGAAAGCACACACACACACACCCACACACACAGAAGTGGTCAGCTGTTTGTTCACCCGCACAGCAATTGATCATAACCCATCCACAACCGTACGACCATATGTGATAAAGTGAAAATCTGAGGCCTGCACACTCTAAGCAGCTACTATAGAAGATACGCTACAGTCAGAAACAGAGGAACGATCTCTTGACAGGGGGTTCAGGATTTTTCTGCCTGATTTAGATACGCTTCTCCTTATAATATTCAACATTTTGGTAGGTTACTTGCTAGTCAACTTGTCTATAATTAGATACATGCAGCTGCTCTTCTGTCATTATATGTTGCCCTAGAAGACTAAATAAACCATTGCTCACCAGAATGTCATAAATCGATAGAATGAATGCTTCAATCTAGTTGACATCGGTGAAGCTCTGTCATCTCCGGTTTAAGGACCGGGGAGAAAATGCAATAACAAAAAAACAAAAGAAATGGGAAAGATTTTCTGTGCAAAAGTTCCAAATGACCCAACATGTTTCTGATCAAATTTAAGTTCGGCTTGGATGCATATTTTCTGTGGTTGGAATACTATCATCTTGTATGATGCTGATAAAGATAGCACCACTGCAGAAGGTCCCTAACTGGGCATATGCATTCACTCAAGATACCGAAAGAAAGAAATAATTTTTGTTCCCAAGTAAAAATATTGCCTGCATTTGGTGTATAATTCTACTGCCAGAAATGCTTAATTCTGCGTTCTGCTTCTGAGTTAATAAGCCTAGGGCTCTATACTGCCCCCGTTGGAGAAAGTGCATGCCCATAGTAAACTGAAAATATTTTTTCCCAAAATTGCTAATATATGCATATAAAAATTATTATTGAATAGAAAACACTCTAAAGTTTCTAAAACAGTTTAAATTATGTCTGTATGTAAAGCAGAACTCTCAGGGCAGCCTTTCTCCCAAACTCTCTCTTGTGAAGAGAAAAGTTGGGTCAACTTTGACGTCATCGCCCCCACCCTTCCCAGGCAGCTACCGCTCCAGGAACAGTCTCTATCTGTTCAGCGCGATGCCTGCTTTCAAATGGCACGTTCATTGTGAGAATCCCACGAGCCCTGCACGTTTGGCGGGGAAATTGCTTGTGTCCCTCTGAAAATCATGCACTCTATTGCGCGCGGCCGATTTGGAGTACGTCTTTTTCCAAGATCCAGCATTTGAAGCCGGTTTGTCTGTTAGCGCTGTCCTTTGTTCTACATGCTAACAACATCATAAAGCTCGATTTTGCACATCGTTTGACCAGTTTAATCGACATATAATATGTAAATTTTGATGCGCAAGAGTGCTGGACCAGAAGTCATTTTTGATGCATTTCAGCCGAAGCTGTTAGCATATGCTAATACAGGGACACACAACGTGAAACCAAACGATTTATTGGGTAAGTATGACTCCTTCTACGTCTTCTGATGGAAGAAGATTTTGGGTTTCTGTGGACTCCAAACGTAGAGGAGACATACTGCTAATATCTGAGCGCCGACTCATAGTATAGCCCAGTGAACGATGTCTGTAACGTTAAAAATAAATGTAATACAGCGGTTGCATTAAGAAGAAGTGTATCTTTGTAAATATATGTAGAACATGTATATTTAGTCATGTTTATTGCTTGTTATCTGACGTTATCTGTCGGAGCTATCATCATTTCTCCGGACATTTGAGTAGCATGTTTTTTTGGCATATTATAGAAAAAAAATTAAATGTACTGTGTAACATGTAATATTACTGTCATCTGATGAAGATTTTCAAAAGGTTAGTGAATTATTTATTTTTTAATCCTACTTTTAAATTTGATTTTTTCTGGGACAAAATGGCCGCCGCTTGCCTTTTGTTTCGGTGGTGATCTAATATAAATATGTGCTATGTTCGCCGTAAAACATTTTAGAAATCTGACTTGCTGGGTAGATTAACAAGATGTTTATCTTTCATTTGAGCTATTGGACTTGTTAATGTGTGGAGGTTAAATATTTTTAGGAATATTTTTTCGCATTTTGCGTTATGGTAATGAGCTTGAGCCGTAGTCACGATCCCGGATCTGGGATGGGGAGCTCTAAGAGGTTGACTGTGTGAGAGGTTATAAGACGAGTATGCAGATTTCAGTTTCCATTTAACCCATCTGAACAGTAGACTACAGTTCCCTTGACGTGTCATAGGTCTATTTGAAGTCCCCGTCTTGTGACTGTCGAATTTGCATAGCACCTCACAATCATCGCACATCACATAGCTGGCACTGCTATCATCCTCTGCTACCACTTAACCAAATCTTTTCCAAACATGACTTTTCTGTCTCTCCCTTCTCTTTACTTTCAATTCTCCATTTCGCAGCTTTTGTCTTGTTGAATTCTAATCCTACATTGTTCTTTTTGCCTTTGTGGATCGATGTAAACTTTTTTTACCCGTTCCCAAAAGCACTTGGCGTGTAGAGTATTTTGCGTGTAGGGTATTTGGCGTGTAGGGTATTTTGCGTGTAGGGTATTTTGCGTGTAGGGTATTTGGCGTGTAGGGTATTTGGCGTGTAGGGTATTTTGCGTGTAGGGTATTTTGCGTGTAGGGTATTTGGCGTGTAGGGTATTTGGCGTGTAGGGTATTTTGCGTGTAGGGTATTTTGCGTGTAGGGTATTTGGCGTGTAGGGTATTTTGCGTGTAGGGTATTTGGCGTGTAGGGTATTTTGCGTGTAGGGTAGTTTGCGTGTAGGGTATTTGGCGTGTAGGGAACTTGGCGTGTAGGGTATTTGGCGTGTAGGGTATTTGGCGTGTAGGGTATTTTGCGTGTAGGGTATTTTGCGTGTAGGGTATTTGGCGTGTAGGGTATTTGGCGTGTAGGGTATTTGGCGTGTAGGGAACTTGGCGTGTAGGGAACTTGGCGTGTAGGGTATTTTGCATGTAGGGAACTTGGCGTGTAGGGAACTTGGCGTGTAGGGTATTTGGCGTGTAGGGTATTTTGCGTGTAGGGAACTTGGCGTGTAGGGAACTTGGCGTGTAGGGTATTTTGCGTGTAGGGTATTTGGCGTGTAGGGTATTTTGCGTGTAGGGAACTTGGTGTGTAGGGAACTTGGCGTGTAGGGAACTTGGCGTGTAGGGAACTTGGCGTGTAGGGTATTTTGCGTGTAGGGAACTTGGCGTGTAGTGTATTTGGCGTGTAGGGTATTTGGCGTGTAGGTTATTTGGTGTGTAGGGTATTTGGCGTGTAGGGAACTTGGCGTGTAGGGAACTTGGCGTGTAGGGTATTTTGCATGTAGGGAACTTGGCGTGTAGGGACCTTGGCGTGTAGGGTATTTGGCGTGTAGGGTATTTGGCGTGTAGGGAACTTGGCGTGTAGGGTATTTTGCGTGTAGGGTATTTGGCGTGTAGGGTATTTTGCGTGTAGGGTATTTGGCGTGTAGGGTATTTGGCGTGTAGGGTATTTGGCGTGTAGGGTATTTTGCGTGTAGGGTATTTGGCGTGTAGGGTATATTGCGTGTAGGGTATTTTGCGTGTAGGGTATTTTGCGTGTAGGGTATTTTGCGTGTAGGGTATTTGGCGTCTAGGGTATTTGGCGTCTAGGGTATTTGGCGTGTAGGGAACTTGGCGTGTAGGGTATTTTGCGTGTAGGGAACTTGGCGTGTAGTGTATTTGGCGTGTAGGGTATTTGGCGTGTAGGTTATTTGGCGTGTAGGGTATTTGGCGTGTAGGGAACTTGGCGTGTAGGGAACTTGGCGTGTAGGGTATTTTGCATGTAGGGAACTTGGCGTGTAGGGAACTTGGCGTGTAGGGTATTTGGCGTATAGGGTATTTGGCGTGTAGGGAACTTGGCGTGTAGGGTATTTTGCGTGTAGGGTATTTGGCGTGTAGGGTATTTTGCGTGTAGGGTATTTGGCGTGTAGGGTATTTGGCGTGTAGGGTATTTGGCGTGTAGGAAACATGGCGTGTAGGGTATTTTGCGTGTAGGGTATTTGGCGTGTAGGGTATTTTGCGTGTAGGGTATTTTGCGTGTAGGGTATTTGGCGTGTAGGGTATTTTGCGTGTAGGGTATTTGGCGTCTAGGGTATTTGGCGTCTAGGGTATTTGGCGTGTAGGGAACTTGGCGTGTAGGGAACTTGGCGTGTAGGGAACTTGGCGTGTAGGGTATTTTGCGTGTAGGGAACTTGGCGTGTAGTGTATTTGGCGTGTAGGGTATTTGGCGTGTAGGTTATTTGGCGTGTAGGGTATTTGGCGTGTAGGGAACTTGGCGTGTAGGGAACTTGGCGTGTAGGGTATTTTGCATGTAGGGAACTTGGCGTGTAGGGACCTTGGCGTGTAGGGTATTTGGCGTGTAGGGTATTTGGCGTGTAGGGAACTTGGCGTGTAGGGTATTTTGCGTGTAGGGTATTTGGCGTGTAGGGTATTTTGCGTGTAGGGTATTTGGCGTGTAGGGTATTTGGCGTGTAGGGAACTTGGCGTGTAGGGTATTTTGCGTGTAGGTTATTTGGCGTGTAGGGTATTTTGCGTGTAGGGTATTTGGCGTGTAGGGTATTTGGCGTGTAGGGTATTTGGCGTGTAGGAAACATGGCGTGTAGGGTATTTTGCGTGTAGGGTATTTGGCGTGTAGGGTATTTTGCGTGTAGGGTATTTTGCGTGTAGGGTATTTGGCGTGTAGGGTATTTTGCGTGTAGGGTATTTGGCGTCTAGGGTATTTGGCGTCTAGGGTATTTGGCGTGTAGGGAACTTGGCGTGTAGGGAACTTGGCGTGTAGGGAACTTGGCGTGTAGGGAACTTGGCGTGTAGGGTATTTTGCGTGTAGGGAACTTGGCGTGTAGTGTATTTGGCGTGTAGGGTATTTGGCGTGTAGGTTATTTGGCGTGTAGGGTATTTGGCGTGTAGGGAACTTGGCGTGTAGGGAACTTGGCGTGTAGGGTATTTTGCATGTAGGGAACTTGGCGTGTAGGGACCTTGGCGTGTAGGGTATTTGGCGTGTAGGGTATTTGGCGTGTAGGGAACTTGGCGTGTAGGGTATTTTGCGTGTAGGGTATTTGGCGTGTAGGGTATTTTGCGTGTAGGGTATTTGGCGTGTAGGGTATTTGGCGTGTAGGGAACTTGGCTTGTAGGGTATTTTGCGTGTAGGGTATTTGGCGTGTAGGGTATTTTGCGTGTAGGGAACTTGGTGTGTAGGGAACTTGGCGTGTAGGGAACTTGGCGTGTAGGGAACTTGGCGTGTAGGGTATTTTGCGTGTAGGGAACTTGGCGTGTAGTGTATTTGGCGTGTAGGGTATTTGGCGTGTAGGTTATTTGGTGTGTAGGGTATTTGGCGTGTAGGGAACTTGGCGTGTAGGGAACTTGGCGTGTAGGGTATTTTGCATGTAGGGAACTAGGGACCTTGGCGTGTAGGGTATTTGGCGTGTAGGGTATTTGGCGTGTAGGGAACTTGGCGTGTAGGGTATTTTTTGCGTGTAGGGTATTTGGCGTGTAGGGTATTTTGCGTGTAGGGTATTTGGCGTGTAGGGTATTTGGCGTGTAGGGTATTTGGCGTGTAGGGTATTTTGCGTGTAGGGTATTTGGCGTGTAGGGTATATTGCGTGTAGGGTATTTTGCGTGTAGGGTATTTTGCGTGTAGGGTATTTTGCGTGTAGGGTATTTGGCGTCTAGGGTATTTGGCGTGTAGGGTATTTGGCGTGTAGGGAACTTGGCGTGTAGGGTATTTTGCGTGTAGGGAACTTGGCGTGTAGTGTATTTGGCGTGTAGGGTATTTGGCGTGTAGGTTATTTGGCGTGTAGGGTATTTGGCGTGTAGGGAACTTGGCGTGTAGGGAACTTGGCGTGTAGGGTATTTTGCATGTAGGGAACTTGGCGTGTAGGGAACTTGGCGTGTAGGGTATTTGGCGTGTAGGGTATTTGGCGTGTAGGGAACTTGGCGTGTAGGGTATTTTGCGTGTAGGGTATTTGGCGTGTAGGGTATTTTGCGTGTAGGGTATTTGGCGTATAGGGTATTTGGCGTGTAGGGAACTTGGCGTGTAGGGTATTTTGCGTGTAGGGTATTTGGCGTGTAGGGTATTTTGCGTGTAGGGTATTTGGCGTGTAGGGTATTTGGCGTGTAGGGTATTTGGCGTGTAGGAAACATGGCGTGTAGGGTATTTTGCGTGTAGGGTATTTGGCGTGTAGGGTATTTTGCGTGTAGGGTATTTTGCGTGTAGGGTATTTTGCGTGTAGGGTATTTTGCGTGTAGGGTATTTGGCGTCTAGGGTATTTGGCGTCTAGGGTATTTGGCGTGTAGGGAACTTGGCGTGTAGGGAACTTGGCGTGTAGGGAACTTGGCGTGTAGGGAACTTGGCGTGTAGGGTATTTTGCGTGTAGGGAACTTGGCGTGTAGTGTATTTGGCGTGTAGGGTATTTGGCGTGTAGGTTATTTGGCGTGTAGGGTATTTGGCGTGTAGGGAACTTGGCGTGTAGGGAACTTGGCGTGTAGGGTATTTTGCATGTAGGGAACTTGGCGTGTAGGGACCTTGGCGTGTAGGGTATTTGGCGTGTAGGGTATTTGGCGTGTAGGGAACTTGGCGTGTAGGGTATTTTGCGTGTAGGGTATTTGGCGTGTAGGGTATTTTGCGTGTAGGGTATTTGGCGTGTAGGGTATTTGGCGTGTAGGGAACTTGGCTTGTAGGGTATTTTGCGTGTAGGGTATTTGGCGTGTAGGGTATATTGCGTGTAGGGTATTTTGCGTGTAGGGTATTTGGCGTGTAGGGTATTTTGCGTGTAGGGTATTTTGCGTGTAGGGTATTTGGCGTCTAGGGTATTTGGCGTCTAGGGTATTTGGCGTGTAGGGAACTTGGCGTGTAGGGAACTTGGCGTGTAGGGAACTTGGCGTGTAGGGTATTTTGCGTGTAGGGAACTTGGAGTGTAGTGTATTTGGCGTGTAGGGTATTTGGCGTGTAGGTTATTTGGCGTGTAGGGTATTTGGCGTGTAGGGAACTTGGCGTGTAGGGAACTTGGCGTGTAGGGTATTTGGCGTGTAGGGTATTTGGCGTGTAGGGTATTTGGCGTGTAGGGTATTTTGCGTGTAGGGTATTTGGCGTGTAGGGTATTTGGCGTGTAGGAAACATGGCGTGTAGGGTATTTTGCGTGTAGGGTATTTGGCGTGTAGGGTATTTTGCGCGTATGGTATTTGGCGTGTAGGGTATTTTGCGTGTAGGGTATTTGGCGTGTAGGGTATTTTGCGTGTAGGGTATTTTGCGTGTAGGGTATTTGGCGTCTAGGGTATTTGGCGTCTAGGGTATTTGGCGTGTAGGGAACTTGGCGTGTAGGGAACTTGGCGTGTAGGGAACCTGGCGTGTAGGGTATTTTGCGTGTAGGGAACTTGGCGTGTAGTGTATTTGGCGTGTAGGGTATTTGGCGTGTAGGTTATTTGGCGTGTAGGGTATTTGGCGTGTAGGGAACTTGGCGTGTAGGGAACTTGGCGTGTAGGGTATTTTGCATGTAGGGAACTTGGCGTGTAGGGACCTTGGCGTGTAGGGTATTTGGCGTGTAGGGTATTTGGCGTGTAGGGAACTTGGCGTGTAGGGTATTTTGCGTGTAGGGAACTTGGCGTGTAGGGAACTTGGCGTGTAGGGAACCTGGCGTGTAGGGTATTTTGCGTGTAGGGAACTTGGCGTGTAGTGTATTTGGCGTGTAGGGTATTTGGCGTGTAGGTTATTTGGCGTGTAGGGTATTTGGCGTGTAGGGAACTTGGCGTGTAGGGAACTTGGCGTGTAGGGTATTTTGCATGTAGGGAACTTGGCGTGTAGGGACCTTGGCGTGTAGGGTATTTGGCGTGTAGGGTATTTGGCGTGTAGGGAACTTGGCGTGTAGGGTATTTTGCGTGTAGGGTATTTGGCGTGTAGGGTATTTTGCGTGTAGGGTATTTGGCGTGTAGGGTATTTGGCGTGTAGGGAACTTGGCTTGTAGGGTATTTTGCGTGTAGGGTATTTGGCGTGTAGGGTATATTGCGTGTAGGGTATTTTGCGTGTAGGGTATTTTGCGTGTAGGGTATTTTGCGTGTAGGGTATTTTGCGTGTAGGGTATTTGGCGTCTAGGGTATTTGGCGTCTAGGGTATTTGGCATGTAGGGAACTTGGCGTGTAGGGAACTTGGCGTGTAGGGAACTTGGCGTGTAGGGTATTTTGCGTGTAGGGAACTTGGAGTGTAGTGTATTTGGCGTGTAGGGTATTTGGCGTGTAGGTTATTTGGCGTGTAGGGTATTTGGCGTGTAGGGAACTTGGCGTGTAGGGAACTTGGCGTGTAGGGTATTTTGCGTGTAGGGTATTTGGTGTGTAGGGAACTTGGCGTGTAGGGAACTTGGCGTGTAGGGAACTTGGCGTGTAGGGTATTTTGCGTGTAGGGAACTTGGAGTGTAGTGTATTTGGCGTGTAGGGTATTTGGCGTGTAGGTTATTTGGCGTGTAGGGTATTTGGCGTGTAGGGAACTTGGCGTGTAGGGAACTTGGCGTGTAGGGAACTTGGCGTGTAGGGTATTTTGCGTGTAGGGTATTTGGCGTGTAGGGTATTTTGCGTGTATGGTATTTGGCGTGTAGGGTATTTTGCGTGTAGGGTATTTTGCGTGTAGGGTATTTTGCGTGTAGGGTATTTGGCGTCTAGGGTATTTGGCGTGTAGGGAACTTGGCGTGGAGGGAACTTGGCGTGTAGGGAACTTGGCGTGTAGGGAACTTGGCGTGTAGGGTATTTTGCGTGTAGGGAACTTGGCGTGTAGTGTATTTGGCGTGTAGGGTATTTGGCGTGTAGGTTATTTGGCGTGTAGGGTATTTGGCGTGTAGGGAACTTGGCGTGTAGGGAACTTGGCGTGTAGGGTATTTTGCATGTAGGGAACTTGGCGTGTAGGGAACTTGGCGTGTAGGGTATTTTGCGTGTAGGGTATTTTGCATGTAGGGTATTTTGCGTGTAGGGTATTTGGCGTGTAGGTTATTTGGCGTGTAGGGTATTTTGCATGTAGGGTATTTGGCGTGTAGGGTATTTGGCGTGTAGGGTATTTGGCGTGTAGGGAACTTGGCGTGTAGGGTATTTTGCGTGTAGGGTATTTGGCGTGTAGGGTATTTGGCGTGTAGGGTATTTGGCGTGTAGGGTATTTGGCGTGTAGGGAACTTGGCGTGTAGGGTATTTTGCGTGTAGGGTATTTGGCGTGTAGGGTATTTTGCGTGTAGGGTATTTGGCGTGTAGGGTATTTTGCGTGTAGGGTATTTTGCGTGTAGGGTATTTGGCGTGTAGGGTATTTGGCGTGTAGGGAACTTGGCGTGTAGGGAACTTGGCGTGTAGGGAACTTGGCGTGTAGGGTATTTTGCGTGTAGGGAACTTGGCGTGTAGTGTATTTGGCGTGTAGGGTATTTGGCGTGTAGGTTATTTGGCGTGTAGGGTATTTGGCGTGTAGGGAACTTGGCGTGTAGGGTATTTGACGTGTAGGGTATTTTGCGTGTAGGGTATTTTGCGTGTAGGGTATTTGGCGTGTAGGATATTTTGCGTGTAGGCTATTTTGCGTGTAGGGTATTTTGCGTGTAGGGTATTTGGCGTCTAGGGTATTTGGCGTGTAGGTTATTTGGCGTGTAGGGTATTTTGCATGTAGGGAACTTGGCGTGTAGGGACCGTGGCGTGTAGGGTATTTGGCGTGTAGGGTATTTGGCGTGTAGGGAACTTGGCGTGTAGGGTATTTGGCGTGTAGGGTATTTGGCGTGTAGGGTATTTTGCGTGTAGGGTATTTGGCGTGTAGGGTATTTGGCGTGTAGGGAACTTGGCGTGTAGGGTATTTTGCGTGTAGGGTATTTGGCGTGTAGGGTATATTGCGTGTAGGGTATTTTGCGTGTAGGGTATTTGGCGTGTAGGGTATTTTGCGTGTAGGGTATTTTGCGTGTAGGGTATTTGGCGTCTAGGGTATTTGGCGTCTAGGGTATTTGGCGTGTAGGGAACTTGGCGTGTAGGGAACTTGGCGTGTAGGGAACTTGGCGTGTAGGGTATTTTGCGTGTAGGGAACTTGGCGTGTAGTGTATTTGGCGTGTAGGGTATTTGGCGTGTAGGTTATTTGGCGTGTAGGGTATTTGGCGTGTAGGGAACTTGGCGTGTAGGGAACTTGGCGTGTAGGGTATTTTGCATGTAGGGAACTTGGCGTGTAGGGTATTTGGCGTGTAGGGTATTTGGCGTGTAGGCAACTTGGCGTGTAGGGTATTTTGCGTGTAGGGTATTTGGCGTGTAGGGTATTTTGCGTGTAGGGTATTTGGCGTGTAGGGTATTTGGCGTGTAGGGTATTTGGCGTGTAGGAAACATGGCGTGTAGGGTATTTTGCGTGTAGGGTATTTGGCGTGTAGGGTATTTTGCGTGTAGGGTATTTGGCGTGTAGGGTATTTTGCGTGTAGGGTATTTTGCGTGTAGGGTATTTGGCGTGTAGGGTATTTTGCGTGTAGGGTATTTGGCGTGTAGGGTATTTGGCGTGTAGGGAACTTGGCGTGTAGGGAACTTGGCGTGTAGGGTAACTTGGCGTGTAGGGTATTTTTGTGTAGGGAATTTGGCGTGTAGGGTATTTGGCGTGTAGGGTATTTGCGTGTAGGGAATTTGGCGTGTAGGGTATTTGGCGTGTAGGGTATTTGGCGTGTAGGGTACTTTGCGTGTAGGGTATTTTGCGTGTAGGGAACTTGGCGTGTAGGGAACTTGGCGTGTAGGGTATTTTGCGTGTAGGGCATTTGTGTAGGGTATTTTGCGTGTAGGGTATTTTGCGTGTAGGGTATTTGGCGTGTAGGGTATTTTGCGTGTAGGGTATTTGTAGGGTATTTGGCGTGTAGGGTATTTTTGCGTGTAGGGTATTTTGCGTGTAGGGTATTTGGCGTGTAGGGTATTTGCGTGTAGGGTATTTTGCGTGTAGGGTATTTGGCGTGTAGGGTATTTTGCGTGTAGGGTATTTGCGTGTAGGGCATTTTGGCGTGTAGGGTATTTGGCGTGTAGGGTATTTTGCGTGTAGGGTATTTGGCGTGTAGGGTATTTGGCGTGTAGGGTATTTTGCGTGTAGGGTATTTTGCGTGTAGGGTATTTGGCGTGTAGGGTATTTGGCGTATAGGGTATTTTGCGTGTAGGGTATTTGGCGTGTAGGGTATTTGGCGTGTAGGGTATTTGGCGTGTAGGGCACTTGGCGTGTAGGGTTTGCGTGTAGGGTATTTTGGCGTGTAGGGTATTTTTGCGTGTAGGGTATTTTGCGTGTAGGGTATTTTGTAGGGTATTTGGCGTGTAGGGTATTTTGCGTGTAGGGTATTTGGCGTGTAGGGTATTTGGCGTGTAGGGTATTTTTGCGTGTAGGGTATTTTGCGTGTAGGGTATTTGGCGTGTAGGGTATTTGTGTAGGGTTTTGCGTGTAGGGTATTTGGCGTGTAGGGTATTTTTGCGTGTAGGGTATTTTGCGTGTAGGGTATTTGGCGTGTAGGGTATTTTGCGTGTAGGGTATTTTGCGTGTAGGGTATTTTGCGTGTAGGGTATTTTGCGTGTAGGGTATTTTGCGTGTAGGGTATTTGGCGTGTAGGGATTTGGCGTGTAGGAACCATTTGCGTGTATTTTGGCGTGTAGGGTATTTTGGCGTGTAGGGATTTTGGCGGGTATTTTGCGTGTAGGGTATTTGGCGTGTAGGGTATTTGCGTGTAGGGTATTTTGCGTGTAGGGTATTTTGCGTGTAGGGTATTTTGCGTGTAGGGTATTTGGCGTCTAGGGTATTTGGCGTCTAGGGTATTTGGCGTGTAGGGAACTTGGCGTGTAGGGAACAAGGAGTGTAGGGTATTTTGCGTGTAGGGTATTTGGCGTGTAGGGTATTTGGCGTGTAGGGTATTTTGCGTGTAGGGTATTTGGCGTCTAGGGTATTTGGCGTGTAGGGTATTTGGCGTGTAGGGAACTTGGCGTGTAGGGAACTTGGCGTGTAGGGTAACTTTGCGTGTAGGGAACTTGGCGTGTAGGGTATTTTGC
The DNA here is from genome assembly GCF_034236695.1 of Oncorhynchus nerka. Classification (NCBI taxonomy): domain Eukaryota; kingdom Metazoa; phylum Chordata; class Actinopteri; order Salmoniformes; family Salmonidae; genus Oncorhynchus; species Oncorhynchus nerka. The sequence continues at coordinate 24,167,478 of NC_088407.1, forward strand.
GTGTAGGGAACTTGGCGTGTAGGTATTTGGCGTGTAGGGTATTTGGCGTGGTGTTTTGCGTGTAGGGTATTTGGCGTGTAGGGTATTTTTGCGTGTAGGGTATTTTGCGTGTAGGGTATTTGCGTGTAGGGTATTTGGCGTCTAGGGTATTTGTGTAGGGAACTTGGCGTGTAGGGAACAAGGAGTGTAGGGTACTTGGCGTGTAGGGTATTTTGCGTGTAGGGTATTTTGCGTGTAGGGTATTTGGCGTGTAGGGTATTTGGCGTGTAGGGAATTTGGCGTGTAGGGTATTTTGCGTGTAGGGAACTTGGAGTGTAGGGTATTTTGCGTGTAGGGTATTTTGCGTGTAGGGTATTTGGCGTGTAGGGTATTTGGCGTGTAGGGTATTTGGCGTGTGGGAACTTGGCGTGTAGTGTATTTTTGCGTGTAGGGTATTTTTGCGTGTAGGGTATTTGGCGTGTAGGGTATTTGCGTGTAGGGTATTTTGCGTGTAGGGTATTTGGCGTGTAGGGTATTTTGCGTGTAGGGTATTTTGCGTGTAGGGTATTTGGCGTGTAGGGTATTTGGCGTGTAGGGAACTTGGCGTGTAGGGTATTTGGCGTGTAGGGAACTTGGCGTGTAGGGATTTTGGCGTGTAGGGTATTTGGCGTGTAGGGTATTTGGCGTGTAGGGTATTTTTGCGTGTAGGGTATTTGGCGTGTAGGGTATTTGGCGTGTAGGGTATTTTGCGTGTAGGGTATTTTGCGTGTAGGGTATTTGGCGTGTAGGGTATTTGGCGTAGGTATTTGGCGTGTAGGGTATTTTGCGTGTAGGGTATTTACGTGTTATTTGGCGTGTAGGGAACTTGGCGTGTAGGGTATTTTGCGTGTAGGGAACTTGGAGTGTAGGGTATTTTGCGTGTAGGGTATTTTGCGTGTAGGGTATTTGGCGTGTAGGGTATTTGGCGTGTAGGGTATTTGGCGTGTAGGGAACTTGGCGTGTAGGGTATTTTGCGTGTAGGGTATTTGGCATGTAGGGCATTTGGCGTGTAGGGTATTTTGCGTGTAGGGTATTTGGCGTGTAGGGTATTTGGCGTGTAGGGTATTTTGCGTGTAGGGTATTTTGGCGTGTAGGGTATTTGGCGTGTAGGGTATTTGCGTGTAGGGTATTTTGCGTGTAGGGTATTTGGCGTGTAGGGTATTTGGCGTGTAGGGTATTTGGCGTGTAGGGTATTTTGGCGTGTAGGGAACTTGGCATGTAGGGTATTTTGGCGTGTAGGGTATTTTGGCGTGTAGGGTACTTGGCGTGTAGGGAACTTTGCGTGTAGGGTATTTGCGTGTAGGGTATTTGCGTGTAGGGTTATTTGGCGTGTAGGGTATTTGGCGTGTAGGGAACTTGGCGTGTAGGGAACTTGGCGTGTAGGGTATTTTGCGTGTAGGGTACTTGGCGTGTAGGGTATTTTGGCGTGTAGGGTATTTGGCGTGTAGGGTATTTGGCGTGTAGGGTATTTTGCGTGTAGGGTATTTTGCGTGTAGGGTATTTGGCGTGTAGGTATTTTGCGTGTAGGGTATTTTGCGTGTAGGGTATTTGGCGTGTAGGGTATTTGGCGTCTAGGGTATTTGGCGTGTAGGGAACTTGGCGTGTAGGGAACTTGGCGTGTAGGGAACTTGGCGTGTAGGGTATTTTGCGTGTAGGGAACTTGGAGTGTAGTGTATTTGGCGTGTAGGGTATTTGGCGTGTAGGGTATTTGGCGTGTAGGGTATTTGGCGTGTAGGGTTATTTTACGCGTGTAGGGAACTTGGCGTGTAGGGTATTTGGCGTGTAGGGTATTTGGCGTGTAGGGAACTTGGCGTGTAGGGTATTTGGCGTGTAGGGTACTTGGCGTGTAGGGTATTTTGCGTGTAGGGTATTTTGGAGTGTAGGGTATTTGGCGTGTAGGGTATTTGGCGTGTAGGGTATTTGGCGTGTTATTTGGCGTGTTATTTGGCGTGTAGGGAACTTGGCGTGTAGGGTATTTTGGCGTGTAGGGTACTTGCGTGTAGGGTATTTGGCGTGTAGGGTATTTGGCGTGTAGGGTATTTGGCGTGTAGGGTATTTTGCGTGTAGGGTATTTGGCGTGTAGGGTATTTGCGTGTAGGGTATTTTGCGTGTAGGGTATTTTGCGTGTAGGGTATTTTGCGTGTAGGGTATTTTGCGTGTAGGGTATTTGGCGTCTAGGGTATTTGGCGTGTAGGGTATTTGCGTGTAGGGTATTTGGCGTGTAGGGAACTTGGCGTGTAGGGTACTTGGCGTGTAGGGTATTTGGCGTGTAGGGTATTTTGCGTGTAGGGTATTTGGCGTGTAGGGTATTTGGCGTGTAGGGTATTTGGCGTGTAGGTTATTTGGCGTGTAGGGAACTTGGCGTGTAGGGTACTTTGCGTGTAGGGTATTTTGCGTGTAACTTTAGTGTAGGGTATTTTGCGTGTAGGGTATTTGGCGTGTAGGGTATTTGGCGTGTAGGGTATTTTGCGTGTAGGGTATTTGGCGTGTAGGGTATTTTGCGTGTAGGGTATTTTGCGTGTAGGGTATTTGGCGTGTAGGGTATTTTGCGTGTAGGGTATTTTGCGTGTAGGGTATTTGGCGTGTAGGGTATTTTGCGTGTAGGGTATTTTGCGTGTAGGGTATTTGGCGTGTAGGGTATTTGGCGTGTAGGGTATTTGGCGTGTAGGGTATTTTGGCGTGTAGGGTATTTGGCGTGTAGGGTATTTGGCGTGTAGGGTATTTGGCGTGTAGGGTATTTGGCGTGTAGGGAACTTGGCGTGTAGGGTATTTTGCGTGTAGGGTATTTGGCGTGTAGGGTATTTTTGCGTGTAGGGTATTTTATGCGTGTAGGGTATTTTGCGTGTAGGGTATTTTGCGTGTAGGGTATTTTGCGTGTAGGGTATTTGCGTGTAGGGTATTTGGCGTGTAGGGTATTTGGCGTGTAGGGTATTTGGCGTGTAGGGAACTTGGCGTGTAGGGAATTTGGCGTGTAGGGTATTTGGCGTGTAGGGAATTTGGCGTGTAGGGTATTTTGCGTGTAGGGTACTTTGGCGTGTAGGGTATTTGGCGTGTAGGGTATTTGGCGTGTAGGGTATTTGCGTGTAGGGTATTTGGCGTGTAGGGTATTTGGCGTGTAGGGTATTTTGGCGTGTAGGGTATTTTGCGTGTAGGGAATTTGGCGTGTAGGGTATTTTGCGTGTAGGGTATTTTGCGTGTAGGGTATTTGCGTGTAGGGTATTTTAGCGTGTAGGGTATTTGCGTGTAGGGTATTTTGCGTGTAGGGTATTTGGCGTGTAGGGTGTGTAGGGTATTTGGCGTGTAGGGTATTTTGGCGTGTAGGGTATTTTGCGTGTAGGGTATTTTGGCGTGTAGGGTATTTTGCGTGTAGGGTATTTTGCGTGTAGGGTATTTGGCGTGTAGGGTATTTTGCGTGTAGGGTATTTTGCGTGTAGGGAACTTGGCGTGTAGGGTATTTGTAGGGTATTTGGCGTGTAGGGTATTTTGCGTGTAGGGTATTTGGCGTGTAGGGTATTTTGCGTGTAGGGTATTTTTGCGTGTAGGGAACTTGGCGTGTAGGGTATTTTGCGTGTAGGGTATTTTGCGTGTAGGGTATTTTGCGTGTAGGGTATTTGGCGTGTAGGGTACTTGGCGTGTAGGGTATTTGGCGTGTAGGGTATTTTGGCGTGTAGGGTATTTTGCGCGTGTAGGGTATTTGGCGTGTAGGGTATTTGGCGTGTAGGGTATTTGGCGTGTAGGGTATTTGGCGTGTAGGGTATTTGGCGTGTAGGGAACTTGGCGTGTAGGGTATTTTGCGTGTAGGGTATTTGGCGTGTAGGGTATTTTGCGTGTAGGGTATTTTGCGTGTAGGGTATTTGGCGTGTAGGGTATTTGGCGTGTAGGGTATTTGGCGTGTAGGGTATTTGTGGGTATTTTGCGTGTAGGGTATTTAGCGTGTTTTGCGTGTAGGGTATTTTGCGTGTAGGGTATTTGCGTGTAGGGTATTTTGCGTGTAGGGTATTTGCGTGTAGGGTATTTTGCGTGTAGGGTATTTGGCGTGTAGGGATTTTGCGTGTAGGGTATTTTGGCGTGTAGGGTATTTTGCGTGTAGGGTATTTTGCGTGTAGGGTACCGTGGCGTGTAGGGTATTTTGCGTGTAGGGTATTTTGCGTGTAGGGTTTTGGCGTGTAGGGTATTTGGCGTGTAGGGTATTTGGCGTGTAGGGTATTTTGCGTGTAGGGTATTTTGCGTGTAGGGTATTTGGCGTGTAGGGTATTTGGCGTGTAGGGTATTTTGCGTGTAGGGAATTTGGCGTGTAGGGTATTTTGCGTGTAGGGTATTTTGGCGTGTAGGGTATTTGGCGTGTAGGGTATTTGGCGTGTAGGGTATTTTGTAGGGAACTTGGCGTGTAGGGTATTTTGCGTGTAGGGTATTTGGCGTGTAGGGTATTTTGCGTGTAGGGTATTTGGCGTGTAGGGTATTTGGCGTGTAGGGAATTTGGCGTGTAGGGTATTTTGCGTGTAGGGTATTTGGCGTGTAGGGTATTTGGCGTGTAGGGTTTTGCGTGTAGGGTATTTTGCGTGTATTTTGCGTGTAGGGTATTTGGCGTGTAGGGTACTTGGCGTGTAGGGTATTTGGCGTGTAGGTATTTGGCGTGTAGGGAACTTGGCGTGTAGGGTATTTTGCGTGTAGGGAACTTGGCGTGTAGGGTATTTGCGTGTAGGGTATTTGCGTTAGGGTGTTTGCGTGTAGGGTATTTGGCGTGTAGGGTATTTTGCGTGTAGGGTATTTTGCGTGTAGGGTATTTTGCGTGTAGGGTATTTGGCGTGTAGGGTATTTGGCGTGTAGGGTATTTTGCGTGTAGGGTATTTTGCGTGTAGGGTATTTGGCGTGTAGGGTATTTTGCGTGTAGGGTATTTGGCGTGTAGGGTATTTTTGCGTGTAGGGTATTTGGCGTGTAGGGAACTTGGCGTGTAGGGTATTTTGCGTGTAGGGAACTTGGCGTGTAGGGTATTTTGTGTAGTATTTGTGTAGGGTATTTGGCGTGTAGGGTATTTGGCGTGTAGGGTATTTTGTAGGGTGTGTAGGGTATTTTGCATGTAGGGTATTTTGCGTGTAGGGCATTTGGCGTGTAGGGTATTTTTGCGTGTAGGGTATTTTGCGTGTAGGGTATTTTGCGTGTAGGGTATTTTGCGTGTAGGGTATTTTAGGGTATTTTGCGTGTAGGGTATTTTGCGTGTAGGGTATTTTGGCGTGTAGGGTATTTAGCGTGTAGGGTATTTGGCGTGTAGGGTATTTTGGCGTGTAGGGTATTTGGCGTGTTTTGCGTGTAGGGTATTTGGCGTGTAGGGTATTTTGCGTGTAGGGTATTTTGCGTGTAGGGTATTTGGCGTGTAGGGTATTTTTGCGTGTAGGGTATTTTGCGTGTAGGGTATTTGGCGTGTAGGGTATTTTGGCGTGTAGGGTATTTTGCGTGTAGGGAACTTTTGCGTGTAGGGTATTTGGCGTGTAGGGTATTTGGCGTGTAGGGAATTTTGCGTGTAGGGTATTTTGCGTGTAGGGAACTTGGCGTGTAGGGTATTTGGCGTGTAGGGTATTTTGCGTGTAGGGTATTTGGCGTGTAGGGTATTTGGCGTGTAGGGAACTTGGCGTGTAGGGAACTTGGCGTGTAGGTATTTTGCGTGTAGGGAACTTGGCGTGTAGGGTATTTTGCGTGTAGGGTATTTTGCGTGTAGGGTATTTGGCGTGTAGGGTATTTGGCGTGTAGGGTATTTTGGCGTGTAGGGAACTTGGCGTGTAGTGTATTTTTGCGTGTAGGGTATTTGGCATTAGGGTATTTGGCGTGTAGGGTATTTTGCGTGTAGGGTATTTGGCGTGTAGGGTATTTGGCGTGTAGGGTATTTGGCGTGTAGGGTATTTTGCGTGTAGGGTATTTGGCGTGTAGGGTATTTTGCGTGTAGGGTATTTTGCGTGTAGGGTATTTTGCGTGTAGGGTATTTGGCGTGTAGGGTATTTTGGCGTGTAGGGTATTTTGCGTGTAGGGAACTTGGCGTGTAGGGTACTTGGCGTGTAGGGTATTTTGCGTGTAGGGTATTTGGCGTGTAGGGTATTTGGCGTGTAGGGAACTTGGCGTGTAGGGAACTTGGCGTGTAGGGTATTTTGCGTGTAGGGTATTTGGCGTGTAGGGTATTTGGCGTGTAGGGTATTTTGCGTGTAGGGTATTTTGCGTGTAGGGTATTTTGCGTGTAGGGTATTTGGCGTGTAGGGTATTTTGCGTGTAGGGAACTTGGCGTGTAGGGAACTTGGCGTGTAGGGTATTTGGCGTGTAGGGTATTTTGCGTGTAGGGTATTTTGCGTGTAGGGAACTTTTGTGTAGTTTAGGGTATTTGGCGTGTAGGGTACTTGGCGTGTAGGGTATTTGGCGTGTAGGGTATTTGGCGTGTAGGGTATTTTGCGTGTAGGGTATTTGGCGTGTAGGGTATTTTGTAGGGTATTTTGCGTGTAGGGTATTTTGGCGTGTAGGGTATTTGGCGTGTAGGGTATTTTGCGTGTAGGGTATTTTGCGTGTAGGGTATTTGCGTGTAGGGTATTTTGCGTGTAGGGTATTTGGCGTGTAGGGAACTTGGCGTGTAGGGTATTTTTTGCGTGTAGGGTATTTGGCGTGTAGGGTATTTGGCGTGTAGGGTATTTGGCGTGTAGGGTATTTTGCGTGTAGGGAACTTGGCGTGTAGGGATTTTGCGTGTTATTTGGCGTGTAGGGTATTTGGCGTGTAGGGTATTTTGCCTGTAGGGTATTTGGCGTGTAGGGTATTTGGCGTGTAGGGTATTTGGCGTGTAGGGAACTTGGCGTGTAGGGTATTTTGCGTGTAGGGTATTTGGCGTGTAGGGTATTTTGCGTGTAGGGTATTTTGCGTGTAGGGTATTTGGCGTGTAGGGTATTTTGCGTGTAGGGTATTTTGCGTGTAGGGTATTTTGCGTGTAGGGTATTTGGCGTCTAGGGTATTTGGCGTGTAGGGTATTTGGCGTGTAGGGAACTTGGCGTGTAGGGAACTTGGCGTGTAGGGAACTTGGCGTGTAGGGAACTTGGCGTGTAGGGAACTTGGCGTGTAGGGTATTTTGCGTGTAGAGAACTTGGCGTGTAGTGTATTTGGCGTGTAGGGTATATTGCGTGTAGGGAACTTGGCGTGTAGGGTATTTTGCGTGTAGGGTATTTGGCATGTAGGGTATTTGGCGTGTAGGGTATTTGGCGTGTAGGGAACTTGGCGTGTAGGGAACTTGGCGTGTAGGGAACTTGGCGTGTAGGGTATTTTGCGTGTAGAGAACTTGGCGTGTAGTGTATTTGGCGTGTAGGGTATTTTGCGTGTAGGAACTTGGCGTGTAGGGTAACTTGGCGTGTAGGGTATTTTGCGTGTAGGGCATTTGGCGTGTAGGGTATTTTGCGTGTAGGGTATTTTGCGTGTAGGGTATTTGGCGTGTAGGGTATTTTGGCGTGTAGGGTATTTGGCGTGTAGGGTATTTTGCGTGTAGGGTATTTTGGCGTGTAGGGTATTTTGCGTGTAGGGTATTTTGCGTGTAGGGTATTTGGCGTGTAGGGTATTTTGCGTGTAGAGAACTTGGCGTGTAGTGTATTTGGCGTGTAGGGTATTTGCGTGTAGGGAACGTGTAGGGTATTTTGCGTGTAGGGTATTTTGCGTGTAGGGTATTTGACGTGGGGTATTTGGCGTGTAGGGTATTTGTAGGCGTGTAGGGCATTTGGCGTGTAGGGTATTTTGCGTGTAGGGTATTTTGCGTGTAGGGTATTTGGCGTGTAGGGTATTTTGCGTGTAGGGTATTTTGCGTGTAGGGTATTTGGCGTGTAGGGTATTTTGCGTGTAGGGTATTTGCGTGTAGGGAACTTGGCATGTAGGGCACTTGGCGTGTAGGGTATTTTGCGTGTAGGGAACTTGCGTCTAGGGAACTTGGCGTGTAGGGTATTTGGCGTGTAGGGTATTTGGCGTGTATGTTATTTGGCGTGTAGGGTATTTGGCGTGTAGGGTACTTGGCGTGTAGGGAACTTGGCGTGTAGGGTATTTTGCGTGTAGGGTACTTGGCGTGTAGGGAACTTGGCGTGTAGGGTATTTGGCGTGTAGGGTATTTTGCGTGTAGGGTATTTTGCGTGTAGGGTATTTGCGTGTAGGGTATTTTTGCGTGTAGGGTATTTTGCGTGTAGGGAACTTGGCGTGTAGGGCACTTGGCGTGTAGGGTATTTTGCGTGTAGGGAACTTGTCTAGGGAACTATGGCGTGTAGGGAACGTGTGTAGGGTATTTTGCGTGTAGGGAACTTGGCGTGTAGGGAACTTGGTGTGTAGGGAACTTAGCGTGTAGGGTATTTTGCGTGTAGGGAACTTGTAGGGAACTTGGCGTGTAGGGTATTTGGCGTGTAGGGTATTTGGCGTGTATGTTATTTGGCGTGTAGGGTATTTGGCGTGTAGGTGTGTAGGGTACTTGGCGTGTAGGGTATTTGCGTGTAGGGTATTTGGCGTGTAGGGTATTTTGCGTGTAGGGTTTTTGCGTGTAGGGTATTTGCGTGTAGGGTATTTTGCGTGTAGGGTATTTTGCGTGTAGGGTATTTGGCGTCTAGGGTGTTTGGCGTGTAGGGTATTTGGCGTGTAGGGAACTTGGCGTGTAGGGTATTTTGCGTGTAGGGTATTTGGCGTGTAGGGTATTTTGCGTGTAGGGTATTTTGGCGTGTAGGGTATTTTGCGTGTAGGGTATTTTGCGTGTAGGGCATTTTGCGTGTAGGGTATTTGGCGTCTAGGGTATTTGGCGTGTAGGGTATTTTGCCTGTTTTTGGCGTGTAGGGTATTTGGCGTGTAGGGTATTTGGCGTGTAGGGAACTTGGCGTGTAGGGCACTTACGTGTAGGGTATTTTGCGTGTAGGGAACTTGGCGTCTAGGGAACTTGGCGTGTAGGGTATTTGCGTGTAGGGTATTTGGCGTGTATGTTATTTGGCGTGTAGGGTATTTGGCGTGTAGGGAACTTGGCGTGTAGGGAACTTGGCGTGTAGGGTATTTTGCATGTAGGGAACTTGGCGTGTAGGGAACTTGGCGTGTAGGGTATTTGGCGTGTAGGGTATTTTGCGTGTAGGGTATTTTGCGTGTAGGGTATTTGGCGTGTAGGGTATTTTGCGTGTAGGGTATTTTGCGTGTAGGGTATTTGGCGTCTAGGGTATTTGGCGTGTAGGGCATTTGGCGTGTAGGGTTTATTGCGTGTAGGGAACTTGGCGTGTAGGGAACTTGGCGTGTAGGGTATTTTGCGTGTAGGGTATTTGGCGTGTAGGGTATTTGGCGTGTAGGGTATTTTGCGTGTAGGGTATTTGGCGTGTAGGGTATTTTGCGTGTAGGGTATTTTGCGTGTAGGGTATTTTGCGTGTAGGGTATTTTGCGTGTAGGGTATTTGCGTGTAGGGTATTTTGCGTGTAGGGAACTTGGCGTGTAGGGTATTTGGCGTGTAGGGTAACCTTGGGTAGGGAACTTGGCGTGTAGGGAACTTGGCGTGTAGGGTATTTTGCGTGTAGGGTATTTGGCGTGTGGGTATTTGGCGTGTAGGGGCATTTTGCGTGTAGGGTATTTGGCGTGTAGGGTATTTGGCGTGTAGGGGCATTTTTTGCGTGTAGGGCATTTTGCGTGTAGGGTATTTTGCGTGTAGGGTATTTTGCGTGTAGGGTATTTAGGGTATTTGGCGTGTAGGGTATTTTGCGTGTAGGGTATTTTGTAGGGGCAACATGGCGTGTAGGGCACTTGGCGTGTAGGGTATTTTTACGTGTAGGAACTTGGCGTGTAGGGTACTTGGCGTGTAGGGTATTTTGCGTGTAGGGTATTTGGCGTGTGTTATTTGGCGGGGGTATTTGGCGTGTAGGGTATTTGGCGTGTAGGGTATTTTGCGTGTAGGGTATTTGGCGTGTAGGGTATTTTGCGTGTAGGGTATTTTGCGTGTAGGGTATTTTGCGTGTAGGGTATTTTGCGTGTAGGGTATTTTGCGTGTAGGGTATTTGGCGTGTAGGGTATTTTTTATTTGGCGTGTAGGGTGTAGGGCACTTGGCGTGTAGGGTATTTTGCGTGTAGGGTACTTTCTAGGGAACTTGGCGTGTAGGGTATTTTGCGTGTAGGGTATTTGGCGTGTAGGTTATTTGGCGTGTAGGGTATTTGGCGTGTAGGGAACTTGTGTAGGGAACTTGGCGTGTAGGGTATTTTGCATGTAGGGAACTTGGCGTGTAGGGGACTTGGCGTGTAGGGTATTTGGCGTGTAGGGTATTTTTGCGTGTAGGGTATTTTGCGTGTAGGGTATTTGGCGTGTAGGGTATTTTGCGTGTAGGGTATTTTGCGTGTAGGGAACTTGGCGTGTAGGGCACTTGTGTAGGGTATTTTGCGTGTAGGAACTTGGCGTCTAGGGAACTTGGCGTGTAGGGAACGTGTGTAGGGTATTTTGCGTGTAGGGAACTTGGCGTGTAGGGAGGGAACTTGGCGTGTAGGGTATTTTGCGTGTAGGGAACTTGGCGTGTAGGGAACGTGTAGGGTATTTGGCGTGTTTATTTGGCGTGTATGTTATTTGGCGTGTAGGGTAGGTAGGAACTTGGCGTGTAGGGAACTTGGCGTGTAGGGTATTTGGCGTGTAGGGTATTTGCGTGTAGGGTATTTGCGTGTAGGGTATTTTGCGTGTAGGGTATTTTGCGTGTAGGGCATTTTTGCGTGTAGGGTATTTTGCGTGTAGGGTATTTGGCGTCTAGGGTATTTGGCGTGTAGGGTATTTGGCGTGTAGGGAACTTGGCGTGTAGGGTATTTTTTGCGTGTAGGGTATTTTGGCGTGTAGGGCATTTTTAGCGTGTAGGGTATTTGGCGTGTAGGGTATTTTGCGTGTAGGGTATTTTGCGTGTAGGGTATTTTGCGTGTAGGGTATTTGGCGTCTAGGGTATTTGGCGTGTAGGGTATTTTGCCTGTAGGGTATTTGGCGTGTAGGGTATTTGGCGTGTAGGGTATTTGGCGTGTAGGGAACTTGGCATGTAGGGCACTTGGCGTGTAGGGTATTTTGCGTGTAGGGAACTTGGCGTCTAGGGAACTTGGCGTGTAGGGTATTTGGCGTGTAGGGTATTTGGCGTGTATGTTATTTGGCGTGTAGGGTATTTGGCGTGTAGGGAACTTGGCGTGTAGGGAACTTGGCGTGTAGGGTATTTTGCATGTAGGGAACTTGGCGTGTAGGGAACTTGGCGTGTAGGGTATTTGGCGTGTAGGGTATTTTGCGTGTAGGGTATTTTGCGTGTAGGGTATTTGGCGTGTAGGGTATTTTGCGTGTAGGGTATTTTGCGTGTAGGGTATTTGGCGTCTAGGGTATTTGGCGTGTAGTGTATTTGGCGTGTAGGGTATATTGCGTGTAGGGAACTTGGCGTGTAGGGAACTTGGCGTGTAGGGTATTTTGCGTGTAGGGTATTTGGCATGTAGGGTATTTGGCGTGTAGGGTATTTTGCCTGTAGGGTATTTGGCGTGTAGGGTATTTTGCGTGTAGGGTATTTTGCGTGTAGGGTATTTTGCGTGTAGGGTATTTGGCGTGTAGGGTATTTTGCGTGTAGAGAACTTGGCGTGTAGTGTATTTGGCGTGTAGGGTATATTGCGTGTAGGGAACTTGGCGTGTAGGGAACTTGGCGTGTAGGGTATTTTGCGTGTAGGGTATTTGGCATGTTGGCGTGTAGGGTATTTTGCGTGTAGGGTATTTGGCGTGTAGGGTATTTGGCGTGTAGGGTATTTTGCGTGTAGGGTATTTTGCGTGTAGGGTATTTTGCGTGTAGGGTATTTTGCGTGTAGGGTATTTGGCGTGTAGGGTATTTTGCGTGTAGGGTATTTTGCGTGTAGGGAACTTGGCATGTAGGGCACTTGGCGTGTAGGGTATTTTGCGTGTAGGGAACTTGGCGTCTAGGGAACTTGGCGTGTAGGGTATTTGGCGTGTAGGGTATTTGGCGTGTATGTTATTTGGCGTGTAGGGTATTTGGCGTGTAGGGAACTTGGCGTGTAGGGTATTTGGCGTGTAGGGTATTTTGCATGTAGGGAACTTGCGTGTAGGGAACTTGGCGTGTAGGGTATTTTGCGTGTAGGGTATTTTGCGTGTAGGGTATTTTGCGTGTAGGGTATTTGGCGTGTAGGGTATTTTGCGTGTAGGGTATTTTGCGTGTAGGGAACTTGGCGTGTAGGGCACTTGGCGTGTATATTTTGCGTGTAGGGAACTTTGTAGGGAACTTGGCGTGTAGGGAACTTGGTGTGTAGGGTATTTTGCGTGTAGGAACTTGGCGTGTAGGGAACTTTGTGCGTGTAGGGTATTTTGCGTGTAGGGAACTTGGCGTGTAGGGAACTTGGCGTGTAGGGTATTTGGCGTGTAGGGTATTTGGCGTGTATGTTATTTGGCGTGTAGGGTATTTGGCGTGTAGGGAACTTGGCGTGTAGGGAACTTGGCGTGTAGGGTATTTGGCGTGTAGGGTATTTGGCGTGTAGGGTATTTTGCGTGTAGGGTATTTTGCGTGTAGGGTATTTGGCGTGTAGGGTATTTTGCGTGTAGGGTATTTTGCGTGTAGGGTATTTGGCGTGTAGGGTATTTGGCGTGTAGGGTATTTGGCGTGTAGGGAACTTGGCGTGTAGGGTATTTTGCGTGTAGGGTATTTGGCGTGTAGGGTATTTTGCGTGTAGGGTATTTGGCGTGTAGGGTATTTTGCGTGTAGGGTATTTTGCGTGTAGGGTATTTTGCGTGTAGGGTATTTGGCGTCTAGGGTATTTGGCGTGTAGGGTATTTTGCCTGTAGGGTATTTGGCGTGTAGGGTATTTGGCGTGTAGGGTATTTGGCGTGTAGGGCACTTGGCGTGTAGGGTATTTTGCGTGTAGGGAACTTGGCGTCTAGGGAACTTGGCGTGTAGGGTATTTGGCGTGTAGGGTATTTGGCGTGTATGTTATTTGGCGTGTAGGGTATTTGGCGTGTAGGGAACTTGGCGTGTAGGGAACTTGGCGTGTAGGGTATTTTGCATGTAGGGAACTTGGCGTGTAGGGAACTTGGCGTGTAGGGTATTTGGCGTGTAGGGTATTTTGCGTGTAGGGTATTTTGCGTGTAGGGTATTTGGCGTGTAGGGTATTTTGCGTGTAGGGTATTTTGCGTGTAGGGAACTTGGCGTGTAGGGCACTTGGCGTGTAGGGTATTTTGCGTGTAGGGGAACTTGGCGTCTAGGGAACTTGGCGTGTAGGGAACTTGGCGTGTAGGGTATTTTGCGTGTAGGGAACTTGGCGTGTAGGGAACTTGGTGTGTAGGGAACTTGGCGTGTAGGGTATTTTGCGTGTAGGGTATTTGTAGGGAACTTGGCGTGTAGGGTATTTGGCGTGTAGGGTATTTGGCGTGTAGGTTATTTGGCGTGTAGGGTATTTGGCGTGTAGGGAACTTGGCGTGTAGGGAACTTGGCGTGTAGGGTATTTTGCGTGTAGGGTATTTGGCGTGTAGGGTATTTTGCGTGTAGGGTATTTTGCGTGTAGGGTATTTGGCGTGTAGGGTGCGTGTAGGGTATTTTGCGTGTAGGGTATTTGGCGTCTAGGGTATTTGGCGTGTAGGGTTTTGGCGTGTAGGGAACTTGGCGTGTAGGGTATTTTGCGTGTAGGGTATTTGCGTGTAGGGTGTTTTTGGCGTGTAGGGTATTTGCGTGTAGGGTATTTTGCGTGTAGGGTATTTTGCGTGTAGGGTATTTGGCGTGTAGGGTATTTGGCGTGTAGGGTATTTTGCGTGTAGGGTATTTGGCGTGTAGGGTATTTGGCGTGTAGGGTATTTGGCGTGTAGGGAACTTGGCGTGTAGGGTATTTTGCGTGTAGGGTATTTGGCGTGTAGGGTATTTTGCGTGTAGGGTATTTTGGTAGGGTATTTTGCGTGTAGGGTATTTTGCGTGTAGGGTATTTTGCGTGTAGGGTATTTTGCGTGTAGGGTATTTGGCGTGTAGGGTATTTTGGCGTGTAGGGTATTTGGCGTGTAGGCGTGTAGAACTTGGCGTGTAGGGAACTTGGCGTGTAGGGTACTTGGCGTGTAGGGTATTTTGCGTGTAGGGAACTTGGCGTGTAGTGTTTTAGCGTGTAGGGTATTTTGTAGGGTGTTTTGCGTGTAGGGTATTTGGCGTGTAGGGTATTTTGCGTGTAGGGTATTTTGCGTGTAGGGTATTTGGCGTCTAGGGTATTTGGCGTCTAGGGTATTTGGCGTGTAGGGAACTTGGCGTGTAGGGAACTTGGAGTGTAGGGTATTTTGCGTGTAGGGTATTTTGCGTGTAGGGTATTTGGCGTGTAGGGTATTTGGCGTGTAGGGAACTTGGCGTGTAGGGTATTTTGCGTGTAGGGAACTTGGAGTGTAGGGTATTTTGCGTGTAGGGTATTTTGCGTGTAGGGTATTTGGCGTGTAGGGTATTTGGCGTGTAGGGTATTTGGCGTGTAGGGAACTTGGCGTGTAGTGTATTTTGCGTGTAGGGTATTTGGCGTGTAGGGTATTTGGCGTGTAGGGTATTTGGCGTGTAGGGTATTTTGCGTGTAGGGTATTTGGCATGTAGGGTATTTTGCGTGTAGGGTATTTTGCGTGTAGGGTATTTGGCGTGTAGGGTATTTGGCGTCTAGGGTATTTGGCGTGTAGGGTATTTGGCGTGTAGGGAACTTGGCGTGTAGGGTATTTTGCGCGTAGGGTATTTTGCGTGTAGGGTATTTGGCGTGTAGGGTATTTGGCGTATAGGGTATTTTGCGTGTAGGGTATTTGGCGTGTAGGGTATTTGGCGTGTAGGGTATTTGGCGTGTAGGGTATTTGGCGTGTAGGGAACTTGGCGTGTAGTGTATTTTGCGTGTAGGGAACTTGGAGTGTAGGGTATTTTGCGTGTAGGGTATTTGGCGTGTAGGGTATTTGGCGTGTAGGGTATTTGGCGTGTAGGGAACTTGGCGTGTAGTGTATTTTGCGTGTAGGGTATTTGGCGTGTAGGGTATTTGCGTGTAGGGTATTTTGCGTGTAGGGTATTTGGCGTGTAGGGTATTTGGCGTGTAGGGTATTTTGCGTGTAGGGTACTTGGCGTGTAGGGAACTTGCGTGTAGGAACTTGGCGTGTAGGGTATTTTGCGTGTGAACCTGCGTGTGGGTACTTGGCGTGTAGGGTATTTGGCGTGTAGGGTATTTGGCGTGTATGTTATTTGGCGTGTAGGGTATTTGGCGTGTAGGGAACTTGGCGTGTAGGGTACTTGGCGTGTAGGGTATTTGGCGTGTAGGGTATTTTGCGTGTAGGGTATTTTGCGTTGGGTATTTTGCGTGTAGGGTATTTGGCGTGTAGGGTATTTTGCGTGTAGGGTATTTGGCGTCTAGGGTATTTGGCGTGTAGGGTATTTGGCGTGTAGGGAACTTGGCGTGTAGGGTATTTTGCGTGTAGGGTATTTTGCGTGTAGGGTATTTTGCGTGTAGGGTATTTGGCGTGTAGGGTATTTTGCGTGTAGGGTATTTTGCGTGTAGGGTATTTACGTGTAGGGTATTTGGCGTGTAGGGTATTTTGCGTGTAGGGTATTTTGCGTGTAGGGTATTTGGCGTGTAGGGTATTTGGCGTGTAGGGTATTTGGCGTGTAGGGTATTTTGCGTGTAGGGTATTTGCGTGTAGGGTATTTGGCGTGTAGGGTATTTGGCGTGTAGGGTATTTTGCGTGTAGGGTATTTGGCGTGTAGGGTATTTTGCGTGTAGGGTATTTTGCGTGCGTGTATTTTGGTGTATTTTTTTGCGTGTAGGGTATTTGGCGTGTAGGGTATTTGGCGTGTAGGGTATTTGGCGTGTAGGGAACTTGGCGTGTAGGGAACTTGGCGTGTAGGGTATTTTGCGTGTAGGGAATTTGCGTGTAGGGTATTTGCGTGTAGGGTATTTTGCGTGTAGGGTATTTTTGCGTGTAGGGTATTTTGGCGTGTAGGGTATTTTGCGTGTAGGGTATTTGGCGTGTAGGGTATTGGCGTGCGTGTAGGGTATTTGGCGTGTAGGGTTTTGCGTGTAGGGTATTTTGGCGTGTAGGGTATTTGGTGTGTAGGGTATTTTGCGTGTAGGGTATTTGCGTGTAGGGTATTTGGCGTGTAGGAATTTGGCGTGTAGGGAACTTGGCGTGTAGGGAACTTTTGCGTGTAGGGTATTTTGCGTGTAGGGTATTTGGCGTGTAGGGTATTTGGCGTGTAGGGTATTTGCGTGTAGGGTATTTTGCGTGTAGGGTATTTGTGTATTTTGGCGTGTAGGGTATTTTGCGTGTAGGGTATTTGGCGTGTAGGGTATTTTTGCGTGTAGGGTATTTGGCGTGTAGGGAACTTGGCGTGTAGGGTATTTTGCGTGTAGGGTATTTGGCGTGTAGGGTATTTGGCGTGTAGGGTATTTTGCGTGTAGGGTATTTTGGCGTGTAGGGTATTTTGCGTGTAGGGTATTTGGCGTGTAGGGTATTTTGGCGTGTAGGGAACTTGGCGTGTAGGGTATTTTGCGTGTAGGGTATTTGGCGTGTAGGGTATTTGCGTGTAGGGTATTTTGCGTGTAGGGTATTTGGCGTGTAGGGTATTTGGCGTGTAGGGTATTTGGCGTGTAGGGTATTTTTGCGTGTAGGGTATTTTGCGTGTAGGGTATTTTGCGTGTAGGGTATTTGGCGTGTAGGGTATTTGGCGTGTAGGGTATTTTGCGTGTAGGGTATTTATTTTGCGTGTAGGGTACTTGGCGTGTAGGGTATTTTGCGTGTAGGGTTTTTGGCGTGTAGGGTATTTTTGCGTGTAGGGTATTTTGCGTGTAGGGTATTTGGCGTGTAGGGTATTTGGCGTCTAGGGTATTTTGGCGTGTAGGGTATTTTGCGTGTAGGGTATACTTGGCGTGTAGGGTATTTTGCGTGTAGGGTATTTTGCGTGTAGGGTATTTGGCGTGTAGGGTATTTTGCGTGTAGGGTATTTTGCGTGTAGGGTATTTGGCGTGTAGGGTATTTGGCGTGTAGGGTATTTGGCGTGTATTTGGCGTGTAGGGTATTTTGCGTGTAGGGTATTTTGCGTGTAGGGTATTTGGCGTGTAGGGTATTTGGCGTGTAGGGTATTTGGCGTGTAGGGAACTTGGCGTGTAGGGTATTTTGCGTGTAGGGTATTTGGCGTGTAGGGTATTTGGCGTGTAGGGTATTTTGCGTGTAGGGTATTTTGCGTGTAGGGTATTTTGCGTGTAGGGTATTTTGCGTGTAGGGTATTTGGCGTGTAGGGTATTTTGCGTGTAGGGTATTTTGCGTGTAGGGTATTTGGCGTGTAGGGAACTTGGCGTGTAGTGTAGGGAACTTGCGTGTAGGGTATTTGGCGTGTAGGGTATTTGCGTGTAGGGTATTTTGGCGTGTAGGGTATTTGGCGTGTAGGGTATTTGGCGTGTAGGGTATTTTGCGTGTATTTTGCGTGTAGGGTATTTTGCGTGTAGGGTATTTTGCGTGTAGGGTATTTGCGTGTAGGGTATTTTGCGTGTAGGGTATTTTGCGTGTAGGGTATTTTGCGTGTAGGGTATTTGGCGTGTAGGGTATTTGCGTGTAGGGAACTTGGCGTGTAGGGTATTTTGCGTGTAGGGTATTTTGCGTGTAGGGTATTTGGCGTGTAGGGTATTTGGCGTGTAGGGTATTTTGGCGTGTTTGGCAGTGTAATTTTGCGTGTAGGGTATTTGGCGTGTAGGGTATTTGGCGTGTAGGGTATTTGTGTAGGGTATTTGGCGTGTAGGGTATTTGGCGTGTAGGGTATTTTGCGTGTAGGGTATTTTGCGTGTAGGGTATTTGGCGTGTAGGGTATTTTGCGTGTAGGGTATTTGCGTGTAGGGTATTTTGCGTGTAGGGTATTTTGCGTGTAGGGTATTTGGCATGTTATTTTGCGTGTAGGGTATTTTGCGTGTAGGGTATTTGGCGTGTAGTTTTGTAGGGTATTTTGCGTGTAGGGTATTTGGCGTAACTTGGCGTGTAGGGTATTTGGCGTGTAGGGTATTTGGCGTATAGGGTATTTTGCGTGTAGGGTATTTGGCGTGTAGGGTATTTGGCGTGTAGGGTATTTGGCGTGTAGGGTATTTGGCGTGTAGGGAACTTGGCGTGTAGTGTATTTTGCGTGTAGGGAACTTGGAGTGTAGGGTATTTTGCGTGTAGGGTATTTTGCGTGTAGGGTATTTGGCGTGTAGGGTATTTGGCGTGTAGGGTATTTGGCGTGTAGGGAACTTGGCGTGTAGTGTATTTTGCGTGTAGGGTATTTGGCGTGTAGGGTATTTGGCGTGTAGGGTATTTTGCCTGTAGGGTATTTGGCGTGTAGGGTATTTGGCGTGTAGGGTATTTTGCGTGTAGGGTATTTTGCGTGTAGGGTATTTTGCGTGTAGGGTATTTTGCGTGTAGGGTATTTTGGCGTGTAGGGTATTTGGCGTGTAGGGTATTTGGTGTAGGGTATTTTTTGCGTGTAGGGTAACTTGGCGTGTAGGGCATTTGTGTAGGGTATTTTTTATGTAGGGTATTTTGCGTGTAGGGAACTTGGCGTGTAGGGTATTTTAGCGTGTAGGGTATTTGGCGTGTAGGTTATTTTGCGTGTAGGGTATTTGGCGTGTAGGGAACTTGGCGTGTAGGGTATTTGGCGTGTAGGGTATTTTGCGTGTAGGGTACTTTGCGTGTAGGGTATTTTGCGTGTAGGGTATTTGGCGTGTAGGGTATTTTGCGTGTAGGGTATTTTGCGTGGGTATTTGGCGTGTAGGGTATTTTGCGTGTAGGGTATTTTGCGTGTAGGGAACTTTGCGTGTAGGGCATTTGCGTGTAGGGTATTTTGCGTGTAGGGAACTTGGCGTGTAGGGAACTTGGCGTGTGGGAACTTGGTGTGTAGGGTATTTTGCGTGTAGGGAACGGCGTGTAGGGAACTTGGTGTGTAGGGAACTTGGCGTGTAGGGTATTTTTGCGTGTAGGGAATTTGGCGTGTAGGGATTTTGCGTGTAGGGTATTTGGCGTGTAGGGTATTTGGCGTGTATGTTATTTGGCGTGTAGGGTATTTGGCGTGTAGGGAACTTGGCGTGTAGGGAACTTGGCGTGTAGGGTATTTGGCGTGTAGGGTATTTTGCGTGTAGGGTATTTTGCGTGTAGGGTATTTTGCGTGTAGGGTATTTTGCGTGTAGGGTATTTTGCGTGTAGGGTATTTTGCGTGTAGTGTAGGGTATTTTGCGTGTAGGGTATTTTGGCGTGGGAACTAGGGTAACTTGTGTGTAGGGTATTTTGCGTGTAGGGAACTTGGCGTGTAGGGTATTTTGCGTGTAGGGAACTTGGTGTGTAGGGTATTTTGCGTGTAGGGTATTTTGCGTGTAGGGTACTTGGCGTGTAGGGATTTGGCGTGTAGGGTATTTTGCGTGTAGGGTATTTGGCGTGTAGGGTATTTGGCGTGTAGGGTATTTTGCGTGTAGGGTATTTGGCGTGTAGGGTATTTGGCGTGTAGGGTATTTTGCGTGTAGGGTATTTTGCGTGTAGGGTATTTGCGTGTAGGGTATTTTGCGTGTAGGGTATTTTGCGTGTAGGGTATTTTGCGTGTAGGGTATTTTGCGTGTAGGGTATTTGGCGTGTAGGGTATTTGGCGTGTAGGGTATTTGGCGTGTAGGGTATTTGGCGTGTAGGAACTTGGCGTGTAACTTGGCGTGTAGGGTATTTGCGTGTAGGGTATTTTGCGTGTAGGGTATTTTGGCGTGTAGGGTATTTGGCGTGTAGGGTATTTGGCGTGTAGGGTATTTTGCGTGTAGGGTATTTGGCGTGTAGGGTATTTTGCGTGTAGGGTATTTGGCGTGTAGGGTATTTTGCGTGTAGGGTATTTTGTAGGGTATTTGGCGTGTAGGGTATTTTGGCGTGTAGGGTATTTTGCGTGTAGGGTATTTTGCGTGTAGGGTATTTGGCGTGTAGGGTATTTGGCGTGTAGGGCGTGTAGGGACTTGGCGTGTAGGTATTTTGCGTGTAGGGAACTTGGCGTGTTTTTTGCGTGTAGGGTATTTGCGTGTAGGGTATTTTGGCGTGTAGGGTATTTGGCGTGTAGGGTATTTGGCGTGTAGGGTATTTGTAGCGTGTAGGGTATTTTGGCGTGTAGGGTATTTGGCGTGTAGGGTATTTTGCGTGTAGGGTATTTTGCGTGTAGGGTATTTGGCGTGTAGGGTATTTGGCGTGTAGGGTATTTGGCGTGTAGGGTATTTGGCGTGTATTTGGCGTTAGCGTGTACTTGGGTATTTGGCGTGTAGGGTATTTGGCGTGTAGGGAACTTGTAGGGTATTTGTGTAGGGTTTGGCGTGTAGGGTATTTTGCGTGTAGGGTATTTGGCGTGTAGGGTATTTTGCGTGTAGGGGGCATTTTGCGTGTAGGGTATTTGGCGTGTAGGGTATTTGGCGTGTAGGGTATTTGGCGTGTAGGGTATTTTGGCGTGTAGGGTATTTGTAGTGTATTTTGCGTGTAGGGTACTTGGCGTGTAGGGTATTTGGCGTGTAGGGTTGGCGTGTAGGGTATTTTGCGTGTAGGGTATTTGGCGTGTAGGGTATTTTGCGTGTAGGGTATTTTGCGTGTAGGGTATTTTGCGTGTAGGGTATTTGGCGTGTAGGGTATTTGGCGTGTAGGGTATTTTGCGTGTAGGGTATTTTGCGTGTAGGGTATTTGGCGTGTAGGGTATTTGGCGTGTAGGGTATTTGCGTGTAGGGTATTTGCGTGTAGGGTATTTGGTGTAGGGTATTTTGCGTGTAGGGTATTTTGCGTGTAGGGAACTTGGCGTGTAGGGTATTTTGCGTGTAGGGTATTTTGCGTGTAGTGTATTTTGGTGTAACTTGGCGTGTAGGGTATTTTGCGTGTAGGGAACTTGGCGTGTAGGGTATTTGGCGTGTAGGGTATTTTTTGCGTGTAGGGTATTTGGCGTGTAGGGTATTTGGCGTGTAGGGTATTTGGCGTGCGTGTAGGGTATTTGGCGTGTAGGGAACTTGGCGTGTAGGGTATTTTGCGTGTAGGGTATTTGCGTGTAGGGTATTTTGCGTGTAGGGTATTTTGCGTGTAGGGTATTTGGCGTGTAGGGTATTTGTAGGCGTGTAGGGAACTTGGCGTGTAGGTATTTTGCGTGTAGGGTATTTGGCGTGTAGGGTATTTTGCGTGTAGGGTATTTTGGCGTGTAGGAACTTAGCGTGTAGGGTATTTTGGGTGTAGGGTTTTGCGTGTAGGGTATTTTGCGTGTAGGGTATTTGGCGTGTAGGGTATTTGGCGTGTAGGGTATTTGCGTGTAGGGTATTTTGCGTGTAGGAATTTGGCGTTTTGCGTGTAGGGTATTTGGCGTGTAGGGTATTTTGCGTGTAGGGTATTTGGCGTGTAGGGTATTTTGCGTGTAGGGTATTTTGCGTGTAGGGTATTTTGGTGTAGGGAACTTTGGCGTGTAGGGTATTTGGCGTGGCGTGTAGGTATTTTGCGTGTAGGGTAATTTGGCGTGTGTTGGCGTGTATTTTTGCGTGTAGGGTAACTTGGCGTGTAGGGATTTGGCGTGTAGGGTATTTGGCGTGTAGGGTATTTTGCGTGTAGGGTACTTTGGCGTGTAGGGAACTTTTGTGTAGGGTATTTGCGTGTAGGGTATTTGGCGTGTAGGGTAGGGAACTTTGTAGGGTATTTTGCGTGTAGGGTATTTTGCGTGTAGGGTATTTGGCGTGTAGGGTATTTGGCGTGTGGGTATTTTGCGTGTAGGGTACTTGGCGTGTAGGGTATTTTGCGTGTAGGGTATTTGGCGTGTAGGGTATTTGGCGTGTAGGGTATTTTGTGTATTTTGGCGTGTAGGGTATTTTGCGTGTAGGGTATTTTGCGTGTAGGGAACTTGGCGTGTAGGGCACTTTGCGTGTTTGCGTGGGTATTTGCGTGTAGGGTATTTGGCGTGTGTAGGGTATTTTGCGTGTAGGGTATTTGGCGTGTAGGGTATTTTGCGTGTAGGGTATTTTTGGCGTGTAGGGTATTTGGCGTGTAGGGGTATTTTGGCGTGTAGGGTATTTTGGCGTGTAGGGTATTTTGCGTGTAGGGTAGGGCACTTTGGCGTGTAGGGATTTTGGCGTGTAGGGTATTTTGCGTGTAGGGTATTTGGCGTGTAGGGTATTTTGCGTGTAGGGTATTTTGCGTGTAGGGTATTTGGCGTGTAGGGTATTTTGCGTGTAGGGTACTTTGCGTGTAGGGTATTTGTAGCGTGTAGGGTATTTGGCGTGTAGGGTATTTGGCGTGTAGGGTATTTGGCGTGTAGGGCGTGTAGGGTTTTGCGTGTAGGGTATTTGGCGTGTAGGGTGTATTTTTGCGTGTAGGGTATTTTGCGTGTAGGGTATTTGGCGTGTAGGGTATTTTGCGTGTAGGGTATTTTGTGTAGGGTATTTGGCGTGTAGGGTATTTGGCGTGTAGGGTATTTTGCGTGTAGGGTATTTTGGCGTGTAGGGTATTTGGCGTGTAGGGTATTTTGCGTGTAGGGTATTTTGCTTGGCGTGTAGGGTATTTGGCGTGTAGGGTATTTGGCGTGTAGGGTATTTTGCGTGTAGGGGTAACTTGGCGTGTAGGGTATTTTGTGTAGGGTACTTTTGCGTGTAGGGTATTTTGCGTGTAGGGTATTTGGCGTGTAGGGTATTTTGGCGTGTAGGGTATTTTGGCGTGTAGGGTATTTGGCGTGTAGGGTATTTGGCGTGTAGGGTATTTTTGCGTGTAGGGTATTTGGCGTGTAGGGTATTTTGCGTGTAGGGTATTTGCGTGTAGGGTATTTGCGTGTAGGGTATTTTGCGTGTAGGGTATTTTGCGTGTAGGGTATTTTGCGTGTAGGGTATTTGGCGTCTAGGGTATTTGGCGTGTAGGGTATTTTTGCGTGTAGGGTATTTGCGTGTAGGGTATTTGGCGTGTAGGGTATTTTGCGTGTAGGGTTTTTGCGTGTAGGGTATTTGGCGTTGGCGTGTAGGGTATTTTTGCGTGTAGGGTATTTTGCGTGTAGGGTATTTGGCGTGTAGGGTATTTTGGCGTGTAGGGTATTTGGCGTGTAGGGTACTTGGCGTGTAGGGTATTTTGGCGTGTAGGGAACTTGGCGTGTAGGGTTTTTGCGTGTAGGGTATTTTGCGTGTAGGGTATTTGGCGTGTAGGGTATTTGGCGTGTAGGGTATTTGGCGTGTGGGAACTTGGCGTGTAGGGTATTTGCGTGTAGGGTATTTGGCGTGTAGGGTATTTGGCGTGTAGGGTATTTTGCGTGTAGGGTATTTGGCGTGTAGGGTATTTTGCGTGTAGGGTATTTTGCGTGTAGGGTATTTTGCGTGTAGGGTATTTGGCGTGTAGGGTATTTTGCGTGTAGGGTATTTTGCGTGTAGGGAATTTGGCGTGTAGGGTATTTGGCGTGTAGGGAACGGCGTGTAGGGAACTTTTGCGTGTAGGGAATTTTGCGTGTAGGGTATTTGGCGTGTAGGGTATTTGGCGGGTATTTTGCGTGTAGGGTATTTTGCGTGTAGGGTATTTTGGCGTGTAGGGTATTTTGGCGTGTAGGGTATTTTGCGTGTAGGGTATTTGGCGTGTAGGGTATTTGGCGTGTAGGGTATTTGGCGTGTAGGGAACTTGGCGTGTAGGGAACTTGTAGGGTATTTTGCGTGTAGGGTATTTTGCGTGTAGGGTATTTGGCGTGTAGGGTATTTGGCGTGTAGGGTATTTGGCGTGTAGGGAACTTGGCGTGTAGTGTATTTTGCGTGTAGGGAACTTGGAGTGTAGGGTATTTTGCGTGTAGGGTATTTTGCGTGTAGGGTATTTGGCGTGTAGGGTATTTGGCGTGTAGGGTATTTGGCGTGTAGGGAACTTGGCGTGTAGTGTATTTTGCGTGTAGGGTATTTGGCGTGTAGGGTATTTGGCGTGTAGGGTATTTTGCGTGTAGGGTATTTTGCGTGTAGGGTATTTGGCGTGTAGGGTATTTTGCGTGTAGGGTTTTGGCATGTAGGGTATTTTGCGTGTAGGGTATTTTGGCGTGTAGGGTATTTTGCGTGTAGGGTATTTTGCGTGTAGGGTATTTGGCGTGTAGGGTATTTGGCGTGTAGGGTATTTTGCGTGTAGGGTATTTTGCGTGTAGGGAACTTGGCGTGTAGGGTATTTGGCGTGTAGGGTATTTTGCGTGTAGGGTATTTTTGCGTGTAGGGTATTTGGCGTGTAGGGTATTTGGCGTGTAGGGTACTTGGCGTGTAGTGTATTTTGCGTGTAGGGAACTTGGCGTGTAGGGTATTTTGCGTGTAGGGTATTTTTGCGTGTAGGGTATTTGGCGTGTAGGGTATTTGGCGTGTAGGGTATTTGGCGTGTAGGGAACTTGGCGTGTAGTGTATTTTGCGTGTAGGGTATTTGGCGTGTAGGGTATTTGGCGTGTAGGGTATTTTTTGCGTGTAGGGTATTTTGCGTGTAGGGTATTTGGCGTGTAGGGTATTTGGCGTGTAGGGTATTTGGCGTGTAGGGTATTTTGCGTGTAGGGTATTTTGCGTGTAGGGTATTTGGCGTGTAGGGTATTTGGCGTGTAGGGTATTTTGCGTGTAGGGAACTTGCGTGTAGGGAACTTGGCGTGTAGGGTATTTTGCGTGTAGGGAACTTGGCGTCTAGGGAACTTTGTGTAGGGTATTTGGCGTGTAGGGTATTTGAGCGTGTATGTTATTTGCGTGTGTAGGGTATTTGGCGTGTAGGGAACTTGGCGTGTAGGGAACTTGGCGTGTAGGGTATTTTTTGCGTGTAGGGTATTTGGCGTGTAGGGTATTTTTGCGTGTAGGGTATTTTGCGTGTAGGGTATTTTGGCGTGTAGGGTATTTGCGTGTAGGGTATTTTGCGTGTAGGGTATTTTGCGTGTAGGGAACTTGGCGTGTAGGGTATTTGGCGTGTAGGGTATTTTGGCGTGTAGGGTACTTGGCGTGTAGGGTATTTGGCGTGTAGGGTACTTGGCGTGTAGGGTATTTTGCGTGTAGGGTAACTTGGCGTGTAGGGTACTTGGGGGTATTTTGCGTGTAGGGTATTTTGGCGTGTAGGGTATTTGCGTGTAGGGTATTTTGCGTGTAGGGTATTTGGCGTGTAGGGTATTTGTGTAGGGTATTTGGCGTGTAGGGAACTTGGCGTGTAGGGTTTTGGCGTGTAGGGTATTTGGCGTAGGGTATTTGGCGTGTAGGGTATTTTGCGTGTAGGGTATTTTTGCGTGTAGGGTATTTGGCGTGTAGGGTATTTTGCGTGTAGGGTATTTGGCGTGTAGGGCATTTGGCGTGTAGGGTATTTTGCGTGTAGGAACTTGGCGTGTAGGGAACTTGGCGTGTAGGGTACTTGGCGTGTAGGGTTTTTGCGTGTAGGGTATTTGGCGTGTAGGGTATTTGGCGTGTAGGGTATTTTGCGTGTAGGGTATTGTGTAGGGTATTTGGCGTGTAGGGTATTTTGCGTGTAGGGTATTTTGCGTGTAGGGAACTTGCGTGTAGGGTATTTTGCGTGTAGGGTATTTGGCGTGTAGGGTATTTTGCGTGTAGGGTTGTAGGGTATTTGGCGTGTAGGGGGTATTTGGCGTGTAGGGTATTTTGCGTGTAGGGTATTTTGCGTGTAGGGTATTTGGCGTGTAGGGTATTTTGCGTGTAGGGTATTTTGCGTGTAGGGTATTTGGCGTGTAGGGTATTTGGCGTGTAGGCGTGTGGCGTGTAGGGAACTTGGCGTGTAGGGAATTTGGCGTGTAGGGTATTTGTGTAGGGTATTTGCGTGTAGGTGTGTAGTGTATTTGGCGTGTAGGGTATTTGTAGGGTGTTTTGCGTGTAGGGTATTTGGCGTGTAGGGTATTTTGCGTGTAGGGTATTTTGCGTGTAGGGTATTTGGCGTCTAGGGTATTTGGCGTCTAGGGTATTTGGCGTGTAGGGAACTTGGCGTGTAGGGAACTTGGAGTGTAGGGTATTTTGCGTGTAGGGTATTTTGCGTGTAGGGTATTTGGCGTGTAGGGTATTTGGCGTGTAGGGTATTTGGCGTGTAGGGAACTTGGCGTGTAGTGTATTTTGCGTGTAGGGAACTTGGAGTGTAGGGTATTTTGCGTGTAGGGTATTTTGCGTGTAGGGTATTTGGCGTGTAGGGTATTTGGCGTGTAGGGTATTTGGCGTGTAGGGAACTTGGCGTGTAGTGTATTTTGCGTGTAGGGTATTTGGCGTGTAGGGTATTTGGCGTGTAGGGTATTTTGCGTGTAGGGTATTTTGCGTGTAGGGTATTTGGCGTGTAGGGTATTTTGCGTGTAGGGTATTTGGCATGTAGGGTATTTTGCGTGTAGGGTATTTTGCGTGTAGGGTATTTGGCGTGTAGGGTATTTGGCGTCTAGGGTATTTGGCGTGTAGGGTATTTGGCGTGTAGGGAACTTGCCGTGTAGGGTATTTTGCGTGTAGGGAACTTGGCGTGTAGGGAACTTGGCGTGTAGGGTATTTGGCGTGTAGGGTATTTTGCGTGTAGGGTATTTGGCGTGTAGGGTATTTGGCGTGTAGGGTATTTGGCGTGTAGGGAACTTGGCGTGTAGTGTATTTTGCGTGTAGGGAACTTGGAGTGTAGGGTATTTTGCGTGTAGGGTATTTTGCGTGTAGGGTATTTGGCGTGTAGGGTATTTGGCGTGTAGGGTATTTGGCGTGTAGGGAACTTGGCGTGTAGTGTATTTTGCGTGTAGGGTATTTGGCATGTAGGGTATTTGGCGTGTAGGGTATTTTGCCTGTAGGGTATTTGGCGTGTAGGGTATTTGGCGTGTAGGGTATTTTGCGTGTAGGGTATTTTGGCGTGTAGGGTATTTGGCGTGTAGGGTATTTTGCGTGTAGGGTATTTTGCGTGTAGGGTATTTGGCGTGTAGGGTATTTTGCGTGTAGGGTATTTTGCGTGTAGGGAACTTGGCGTGTAGGGCACTTGGCGTGTAGGGTATTTTGCGTGTAGGGAACTTGGCGTCTAGGGAACTTGGCGTGTAGGGTATTTGGCGTGTAGGGTATTTGGCGTGTATGTTATTTGGCGTGTAGGGTATTTGGCGTGTAGGGAACTTGGCGTGTAGGGAACTTGGCGTGTAGGGTATTTTGCATGTAGGGAACTTGGCGTGTAGGGAACTTGGCGTGTAGGGTATTTGGCGTGTAGGGTATTTTGCGTGTAGGGTATTTTGCGTGTAGGGTATTTGGCGTGTAGGGTATTTTGCGTGTAGGGTATTTTGCGTGTAGGGAACTTGGCGTGTAGGGCACTTGGCGTGTAGGGTATTTTGCGTGTAGGGAACTTGGCGTCTAGGGAACTTGGCGTGTAGGGAACTTGGTGTGTAGGGTATTTTGCGTGTAGGGAACTTGGCGTGTAGGGAACTTGGTGTGTAGGGAACTTGGCGTGTAGGGTATTTTGCGTGTAGGGAACTTGGCGTGTAGGGAACTTGGCGTGTAGGGTATTTGGCGTGTAGGGTATTTGGCGTGTATGTTATTTGGCGTGTAGGGTATTTGGCGTGTAGGGAACTTGGCGTGTAGGGAACTTGGCGTGTAGGGTATTTGGCGTGTAGGGTATTTGGCGTGTAGGGTATTTTGCGTGTAGGGTATTTTGCGTGTAGGGTATTTGGCGTGTAGGGTATTTTGCGTGTAGGGTATTTGGCGTGTAGGGCATTTGGTGTAGGGTATTTGGCGTGTAGGGTATTTTGCGTGTAGGGAACTTTGGGCGTGTAGGGTACTTGGCGTGTAGGGTATTTTGTGTAGGGTATTTTGCGTGTAGGGTATTTGGCGTCTAGGGAACTTTTGCGTGTAGGGTACTTGGCGTGTAGGGTATTTTGCGTGTAGGGTATTTGGCGTGTAGGGTATTTTGCGTGTAGGGTATTTTGCGTGTAGGGTATTTGGCGTGTAGGGTATTTGGCGTGTAGGGTATTTTGCGTGTAGGGTATTTGGCGTGTAGGGTATTTGGCGTGTAGGGTATTTGGCGTGTAGGGAACTTGGCGTGTAGGGTATTTTGCGTGTAGGGTATTTGGCGTGTAGGGTATTTTGCGTGTAGGGTATTTTGCGTGTAGGGTATTTGGCGTGTAGGGTATTTTGCGTGTAGGGTATTTTGCGTGTAGGGTATTTTGCGTGTAGGGTATTTGGCGTCTAGGGTATTTGGCGTGTAGGGTATTTGGCGTGTAGGGAACTTGGCGTGTAGGGAACTTGGCGTGTAGGGAACTTGGCGTGTAGGGAACTTGGCGTGTAGGGTATTTTGCGTGTAGGGAACTTGGCGTGTAGTGTATTTGGCGTGTAGGGTATATTGCGTGTAGGGTGTTTTGCGTGTAGGGTATTTGGCGTGTAGGGTATTTTGCGTGTAGGGTATTTTGCGTGTAGGGTATTTGGCGTCTAGGGTATTTGGCGTCTAGGGTATTTGGCGTGTAGGGAACTTGGCGTGTAGGGAACTTGGAGTGTAGGGTATTTTGCGTGTAGGGTATTTTGCGTGTAGGGTATTTGGCGTGTAGGGTATTTGGCGTGTAGGGTATTTGGCGTGTAGGGAACTTGGCGTGTAGTGTATTTTGCGTGTAGGGAACTTGGAGTGTAGGGTATTTTGCGTGTAGGGTATTTTGCGTGTAGGGTATTTGGCGTGTAGGGTATTTGGCGTGTAGGGTATTTGGCGTGTAGGGAACTTGGCGTGTAGTGTATTTTGCGTGTAGGGTATTTGGCGTGTAGGGTATTTGGCGTGTAGGGTATTTTGCGTGTAGGGTATTTTGCGTGTAGGGTATTTGGCGTGTAGGGTATTTTGCGTGTAGGGTATTTTGCGTGTAGGGTATTTTGCGTGTAGGGTATTTTGCGTGTAGGGTATTTGGCGTGTAGGGTATTTGGCGTGTAGGGTATTTGCGTGTAGGGTATTTGGCGTGTAGGGTATTTGGCGTGTAGGGTATTTTGCGTGTAGGGTATTTGGCGTGTAGGGTATTTGGCGTGTAGGGTATTTTGCGTGTAGGGTATTTTGCGTGTAGGGTATTTGGCGTGTAGGGTATTTGGCGTGTAGGGTATTTGGCGTGTAGGGTACTTTTGCGTGTAGGGTATTTTGCGTGTAGGGAACTTTTGGCGTGTAGGGTATTTTGCGTGTAGGGTATTTTGCGTGTAGGGTATTTGGCGTGTAGGGTATTTGCGTGTAGGGTATTTTTGGCGTGTAGGGAACTTGGCGTGTAGTTTGCGTATTTTGCGTGTAGGGTATTTGGCATGTAGGGTATTTTTTGCGTGTAGGGTATTTTGCCTGTAGGGTATTTGGCGTGTAGGGTATTTTGCGTGTAGGGTATTTTGCGTGTAGGGTATTTTGCGTGTAGGGTATTTGGCGTGTAGGGTATTTTGCGTGTAGGGTATTTTGCGTGTAGGGTATTTGGCGTGTAGGGTATTTTGCGTGTAGGGTATTTTGCGTGTAGGGAACTTGGCGTGTAGGGCACTTGGCGTGTAGGGTATTTTGCGTGTAGGGAACTTGGCGTCTAGGGAACTTGGCGTGTAGGGTATTTGGCGTGTAGGGTATTTATTTGGCGTGTATGTTATTTGCGTGTAGGGTATTTGGCGTGTAGGGAACTTGGCGTGTAGGGAACTTGGCGTGTAGGGTATTTTGCATGTAGGGAACTTGGCGTGTAGGGTAACTTTGCGTGTAGGGTATTTGGCGTGTAGGGTATTTTGCGTGTAGGGTATTTTGCGTGTAGGGTATTTGGCGTGTAGGGTATTTTGCGTGTAGGGTATTTTGCGTGTAGGGAACTTGGCGTGTAGGGCACTTGGCGTGTAGGGTATTTTGCGTGTAGGGAACTTTCTAGGGAACTTGGCGTGTAGGGTAACTTGTGTGTAGGGTATTTTGCGTGTAGGGTACTTGGCGTGTAGGGTACTTGGTGTGTAGGGAACGTGTAGGGTATTTTGCGTGTAGGGAACTTGGCGTGTAGGGAACTTGGCGTGTAGGGTATTTGGCGTGTAGGGTATTTGCGTGTGTGTTATTTTTGGCGTGTAGGGTATTTGGCGTGTAGGGTATTTGGCGTGTGTAGGGTATTTGGCGTGTAGGGTATTTGGCGTGTAGGGTATTTTGCGTGTAGGGTATTTTGCGTGTAGGGTATTTTGCGTGTAGGGTATTTTGCGTGTAGGGTATTTTGCGTGTAGGGTATTTTGCGTGTAGGGTATTTTGCGTGTAGGGTATTTGGCGTGTAGGGTATTTGGCGTGTAGGGAACTTGGCGTGTAGGGTATTTTGCGTGTAGGGTATTTTGCGTGTAGGGTATTTTGCGTGTAGGGTATTTGGCGTGTAGGGTATTTTGCGTGTAGGGTATTTTGCGTGTAGGGTAGGGTATTTTGCGTGTAGGGTATTTGGCGTGTAGGGTATTTGGCGTGTAGGGTATTTTGCGTGTAGGGTATTTTGGCGTGTAGGGTATTTTGCGTGTAGGGTATTTGGCGTGTAGGGTATTTTGCGTGTAGGGTATTTGGCGTGTAGGGTATTTTGCGTGTAGGGTATTTTGCGTGTAGGGTATTTTGCGTGTAGGGTATTTTGCGTGTAGGGTATTTGGCGTGTAGGGTATTTTGCGTGTAGGGTATTTGGCGTGTAGGGTATTTTGCGTGTAGGGTAACTTGGCGTGTAGGGAATTTGGCGTGTAGGGAACTTGGCGTGTAGGGTATTTTGCGTGTAGGGAACTTGGCGTGTAGGGAATTTGGCGTGTAGGGTATTTGCGTGTAGGGTATTTTGCGTGTAGGGTATTTGGCGTGTAGGGTATTTTGCGTGTAGGGTATTTTGCGTGTAGGGTATTTGGCGTGTAGGGTATTTTGCGTGTAGGGTATTTGCGTGTAGGGAACTTTGGCGTGTAGGGAACTTGGCGTGTAGGGTATTTTGCGTGTAGGGTATTTTGCGTGTAGGGTATTTGGCGTGTAGGGTATTTGGCGTGTAGGGTAGGGAACTTGGCGTGTAGGGTATTTTGCGTGTAGGGAACTTGGAGTGTAGGGTATTTTGCGTGTAGGGTATTTTGCGTGTAGGGTATTTTGCGTGTAGGGTATTTGGCGTGTAGGGTATTTGGCGTGTAGGGTATTTGGCGTGTAGGGTTTTGCGTGTAGGGTATTTGGCGTGTAGGGTATTTGGCGTGTAGGGTATTTTGCGTGTAGGGTATTTTGCGTGTAGGGAACTTGGCATGTAGGGTATTTTGCGTGTAGGGTATTTTGCGTGTAGGGTATTTGGCGTGTAGGGTATTTGGCGTCTAGGGTATTTGGCGTGTAGGGTATTTGGCGTGTAGGGAACTTGTGTAGGGTATTTTTGCGTGTAGGGTATTTTGCGTGTAGGGTATTTGGCGTGTAGGGTATTTGGCGTGTAGGGTATTTTGCGTGTAGGGTATTTGGCGTGTAGGGTATTTGGCGTGTAGGGTATTTGGCGTGTAGGGTATTTGGCGTGTAGCGTGTAGTGTATTTTGCGTGTAGGGTATTTTGCGTGTAGGGTATTTTGCGTGTTATTTTGCGTGTAGGGTATTTGGCGTGTAGGGTATTTGGCGTGTAGGTGTTGGCGTGTAGGGAACTTGGCGTGTAGGGTATTTTGCGTGTAGGGTATTTTAGGGTATTTTTGCGTGTAGGGTATTTTGCGTGTAGGGTATTTGGCGTGTAGGGTATTTTGCGTGTAGGGTATTTTGCGTGTAGGGTATTTGGCGTGTAGGGTATTTGGCGTGTAGGGTATTTTGCGTGTAGGGTATTTTGCGTGTAGGGGTATTTGGCGTGTAGGGTATTTTGCGTGTAGGGTATTTTGCGTGTAGGGTATTTGGCGTGTGGGGTTGGCGTGTAGGGTATTTGCGTGTAGGGTATTTGGCGTGTAGGGTATTTTGCGTGTAGGGTACTTGGCGTGTAGGGAACTTTTGGTGTGTAGGGTATTTGGCGTGTAGGGAACTTGGCGTGTAGGGTATTTTGCGTGTAGGGAACTTGGCATGTAGGGAACTTGTGTGTAGGGTATTTTGCGTGTAGGGTATTTTGCGTGTAGGGTATTTGGCGTGTAGGGTATTTGGCGTGTAGGTTATTTTGCGTGTAGGGTATTTTGCGTGTAGGGAACTTTGTAGGGCACGTGTAGGGTATTTTGCGTGTAGGGAACTTGGCGTGTAGGGTATTTGGCGTGTAGGGTATTTGCGTGTAGGGTATTTTGCGTGTAGGGTATTTGGCGTGTAGGGTATTTGCGTGTAGGGTATTTTGCGTGTAGGGTATTTGGCGTGTAGGGTATTTGGCGTGTAGGGTATTTTGGCGTGTAGGGAACTTGGCGTGTAGGGTATTTTGCGTGTAGGGTATTTTGCGTGTAGGGATTTTTGCGTGTAGGGTATTTTGCGTGTAGGGTATTTGGCGTGTAGGGTATTTGGCGTGTAGGGTACTTGGCGTGTAGGGTATTTTGCGTGTAGGGTATTTGCGTGTAGGGTATTTTGCGTGTAGGGTATTTTGCGTGTAGGGTATTTTGCGTGTAGGGTATTTTGCGTGTAGGGTATTTGCGTGTAGGGTATTTGGCGTGTAGGGTATTTTGCGTGTAGTGTATTTTGCGTGTAGGGTATTTGGCGTGTAGGGTATTTGGCGTGTAGGGTATTTGGCGTGTAGGGTATTTGGCGTGTAGGGCATGTAGGGAACTTGGCGTGTAGGGTATTTTGCGCGTAGGGTATTTTGCGTGTAGGGTATTTGGCGTGTAGGGTATTTGGCGTATAGGGTATTTTGCGTGTAGGGTATTTGGCGTGTAGGGTATTTGGCGTGTAGGGTATTTGGCGTGTAGGGTATTTGGCGTGTAGGGAACTTGGCGTGTAGTGTATTTTGCGTGTAGGGTATTTGGCGTGTAGGGTATTTTGCGTGTAGGGTATTTTGCGTGTAGGGTATTTGGCGTGTAGGGTATTTTGCGTGTAGGGTATTTGGCGTGTAGGGTATTTTGGCGTGTAGGGTATTTTGCGTGTAGGGTATTTTGCGTGTAGGGTATTTTGCGTGTAGGGTATTTTTGCGTGTTTATTTTGCGTGTAGGGTATTTTATTTGGCGTGTAGGGTATTTGGCGTGTAGGGAACTTGGCGTGTAGGGAACTTGGCGTGTAGGGTAACTTTGCGTGTAGGGTATTTTGCGTGTAGGGAATTTGCGTGTAGTGTATTTGGCGTGTAGGGTATTTTGCGTGTAGGTTATTTGGCGTGTAGGGAACTTGGCGTGTAGGGTATTTTGCGTGTAGGGTATTTGGCGTGTAGGGTATTTTGCGTGTAGGGTATTTGGCGTGTAGGGTATTTGGCGTGTAGGGAACTTGGCGTGTAGGGTATTTTGCGTGTAGGGTATTTGGCGTGTAGGGTATATTGAGTGTAGGGTATTTTGCGTGTAGGGTATTTGGCGTGTAGGGTATTTTGCGTGTAGGGTATTTTGCGTGTAGGGAACTTGGCGTGTAGGGCACTTGGCGTGTAGGGTATTTTGCGTGTAGGGAACTTGGCGTCTAGGGAACTTGGCGTGTAGGGAACTTGGTGTGTAGGGTATTTTGCGTGTAGGGAACTTGGCGTGTAGGGAACTTGGTGTGTAGGGAACTTGGCGTGTAGGGTATTTTGCGTGTAGGGAACTTGGCGTGTAGGGAACTTGGCGTGTAGGGAACTTGGCGTGTAGGGTATTTGGCGTGTAGGGTATTTGGCGTGTATGTTATTTGGCGTGTAGGGTATTTGGCGTGTAGGGAACTTGGCGTGTAGGGAACTTGGCGTGTAGGGTATTTTGCATGTAGGGAACTTGGCGTGTAGGGAACTTGGCGTGTAGGGTATTTGGCGTGTAGGGTATTTTGCGTGTAGGGTATTTTGCGTGTAGGGTATTTGGCGTGTAGGGTATTTTGCGTGTAGGGTATTTTGCGTGTAGGGAACTTGGCGTGTAGGGCACTTGGCGTGTAGGGTATTTTGCGTGTAGGGTATTTGGCGTGTAGGGTATTTGGCGTGTAGGGTATTTTGCGTGTAGGGTATTTTGCGTGTAGGGTATTTGGCGTGTAGGGTATTTTGCGTGTAGGGTATTTTGCGTGTAGGGTATTTGGCGTGTAGGGTATTTTGCGTGTAGGGTATTTTGCGTGTAGGGTATTTGGCGTGTAGGGTATTTGGCGTCTAGGGTATTTGGCGTGTAGGGTATTTGGCGTGTAGGGAACTTGGCGTGTAGGGTATTTTGCGCGTAGGGTATTTTGCGTGTAGGGTATTTGGCGTGTAGGGTATTTGGCGTATAGGGTATTTTGCGTGTAGGGTATTTGGCGTGTAGGGTATTTGGCGTGTAGGGTATTTGGCGTGTAGGGTATTTGGCGTGTAGGGAACTTGGCGTGTAGTGTATTTTGCGTGTAGGGTATTTTGCGTGTAGGGTATTTGGCGTGTAGGGTATTTGGCGTGTAGGGTATTTGGCGTGTAGGGAACTTGGCGTGTAGTGTATTTTGCGTGTAGGGTATTTGGCGTGTAGGGTATTTGGCGTGTAGGGTATTTTGCGTGTAGGGTATTTTGCGTGTAGGGTATTTGGCGTGTAGGGTATTTTGCGTGTAGGGTATTTTGCGTGTAGGGTATTTGGCGTGTAGGGTATTTTGCGTGTAGGGTATTTTGCGTGTAGGGTATTTGGCGTGTAGGGTATTTGGCGTCTAGGGTATTTGGCGTGTAGGGTATTTGGCGTGTAGGAAACATGGCGTGTAGGGTATTTGGCATGTAGGGTATTTTGCGTGTAGGGTATTTGGCGTGTAGGGTATTTTGCGCGTAGGGTATTTTGCGTGTAGGGTATTTGGCGTGTAGGGTATTTTGCGTGTAGGGTATTTTGCGTGTAGGGTATTTGGCGTCTAGGGTATTTGGCGTCTAGGGTATTTGGCGTGTAGGGAACTTGGCGTGTAGGGAACTTGGCGTGTAGGGAACTTGGCATGTAGGGAACTTGGCGTGTAGGGTATTTTGCGTGTAGGGAACTTGGCGTGTAGTGTATTTGGCGTGTAGGGTATTTGGCGTGTAGGTTATTTGGCGTGTAGGGTATTTGGCGTGTAGGGAACTTGGCGTGTAGGGAACTTGGCGTGTAGGGTATTTTGCATGTAGGGAACTTGGCGTGTAGGGAACTTGGCATGTAGGGAACTTGGCGTGTAGGGTATTTTGCGTGTAGGGAACTTGGCGTGTAGTGTATTTGGCGTGTAGGGTATTTGGCGTGTAGGTTATTTGGCGTGTAGGGTATTTGGCGTGTAGGGAACTTGGCGTGTAGGGAACTTGTCGTGTAGGGTATTTTGCATGTAGGGAACTTGGCGTGTAGGGAACTTGGTGTGTAGGGTATTTGGCGTGTAGGGTATTTTGCGTGTAGGGAACTTGGCGTGTAGGGAACTTGGCATGTAGGGTATTTGACGTGTAGGGTATTTGGCGTGTAGGGTATTTGGCGTGTAGGGTATTTTGCGTGTAGGGTATTTTGCGTGTAGGGTATTTGGCGTGTAGGGTATTTTGCGTGTAGGGTATTTTGCGTGTAGGGTATTTGGCGTGTAGGGTATTTGGCGTGTAGGGAACATGGCGTGTAGGGTATTTTGCGTGTAGGGTATTTTGCGTGTAGGGTATTTGGCGTGTAGGGTATTTGGCGTGTAGGGTATTTGGCGTGTAGGGAACTTGGCGTGTAGGGTATTTTGCATGTAGGGAACTTGGCGTGTAGGGAACTTGGCGTGTAGGGTATTTGGCGTGTAGGGTATTTGGCGTGTAGGGAACTTGGCGTGTAGGGTATTTTGCGTGTAGGGTATTTGGCGTGTAGGGTATTTGGCGTGTAGGGTATTTGGCGTGTAGGAAACATGGCGTGTAGGGTATTTGGCGTGTAGGGTATTTGGCGTGTAGGGAACTTGGCGTGTAGGGTATTTTGCGTGTAGGGTATTTGGCGAGTAGGGTATTTTGCGTGTAGGGTATTTGGCGTGTAGGGTATTTTGCGTGTAGGTTATTTGGCGTGTAGGGTATTTGGCGTGTAGGGTATTTTGCGTGTAGGGTATTTTGCGTGTAGGGTATTTTGCGTGTAGGGTATTTGGCGTCTAGGGTATTTGGCGTGTAGGGTATTTGGCGTGTAGGGAACTTGGCGTGTAGGGAACTTTGCGTGTAGGGAACTTGGCGTGTAGGGTATTTTGCGTGTAGGGAACTTGGCGTGTAGTGTATTTGGCGTGTAGGGTATTTGGCGTGTAGGTTATTTGGCGTGTAGGGAACTTGGCGTGTAGGGTATTTTGCGTGTAGGGTATTTGGCGTGTAGGGTATTTTGCGTGTAGGGTATTTGGCGTGTAGGGTATTTGGCGTGTAGGGAACTTGGCGTGTAGGGTATTTTGCGTGTAGGGTATTTGGCGTGTAGGGTATATTGAGTGTAGGGTATTTTGCGTGTAGGGTATTTGGCGTGTAGGGTATTTTGCGTGTAGGGTATTTTGCGTGTAGGGTATTTGGCGTCTAGGGTATTTGGCGTCTAGGGTATTTGGCGTGTAGGGAACTTGGCGTGTAGGGAACTTGGCGTGTAGGGTATTTTGCGTGTAGGGAACTCGACGTGTAGTGTATTTGGCGTGTAGGGTATTTGGCGTGTAGGGTATTTTGCGTGTAGGGTATTTGGCGTGTAGGGTATTTGTCGTGTAGGGTTTTGGTGTGTAGGGAACTTGGCGTGTAGGGTATTTTGCATGTAGGGTATTTGGCGTGTAGGGTATTTTGCGTGTAGTGTATTTTGCGTGTAGGGTATTTGGCGTGTAGGGTATTTGGCGTGTAGGGTATTTGGCGTGTAGGGTATTTTGCGTGTAGGGTATTTGGCGTGTAGGGTATTTGGCGTGTAGGGTATTTTGCGTGTAGGGAACTTGGCGTGTAGGGTATTTTGCGTGTAGGGAACTTGGCGTGTAGGGTAATTTGCGTGTAGGGAACTTGGCGTGTAGGGAACTTGGCGTGTAGGGAACTTGGCGTGTAGGGAACTTGGCGTGTAGGGTATTTGGGGTGTAGGGAACTTGGCGTGTAGGGTATTTTGCGTGTAGGGAACTTGGCGTGTAGGGTATTTGGCGTGTAGGGTATTTTGCGTGTAGGGTATTTTGCGTGTAGGGTATTTGGCGTGTAGGGTATTTGGCGTGTAGGGTACTTTGCGTGTAGGGTATTTTGCGTGTAGGGTATTTTGCGTGTAGGGAACTTGGCGTGTAGGGAACTTGGCGTGTAGGGAACTTGGCGTGTAGGGAACTTGGCGTGTAGGGTATTTGGGGTGTAGGGAACTTGGCGTGTAGGGTATTTTGCGTGTAGGGAACTTGGCGTGTAGGGTATTTGGCGTGTAGGGTATTTTGCGTGTAGGGAACTTGGCGTGTAGGGTATTTGGCGTGTAGGGTATTTTGCGTGTAGGGTATTTTGCGTGTAGGGTATTTGGCGTGTAGGGTATTTGGCGTGTAGGGTACTTTGCGTGTAGGGTATTTTGCGTGTAGGGTAATTTGCGTGTAGGGAACTTGGCGTGTAGGGAACTTGGCGTGTAGGGAACTTGGCGTGTAGGAACTTGGCGTGTAGGGTATTTGGGGTGTAGGAACTTGGCGTGTAGGGTATTTTGCGTGTAGGAACTTGGCGTGTAGGGTATTTGGCGTGTAGGGTATTTTGCGTGTAGGGTATTTTGCGTGTAGGGTATTTGGCGTGTAGGGTATTTGGCGTGTAGGGTACTTTGCGTGTAGGGTATTTTGCGTGTAGGGTATTTTGCGTGTAGGGTATTTGGCGTGTAGGGTATTTGGCGTGTAGGGTATTTTGCGTGTAGGGCACTTGGTTTGTAGGGTATTTG
The DNA here is from genome assembly GCF_034236695.1 of Oncorhynchus nerka. NCBI lineage: Eukaryota > Metazoa > Chordata > Actinopteri > Salmoniformes > Salmonidae > Oncorhynchus > Oncorhynchus nerka. The sequence goes on from NC_088407.1 coordinate 24,205,147, forward strand.
GCGTGTAGTGTATTTTGCGTGTAGGGTACTTTGCGTGTAGGGTATTTTGCGTGTAGGGTATTTGGCGTGTAGGGTATTTGGCGTGTAGGGCACTATGTAGGGTATTTTGCGTGTAGGGCATTTAGCGTGTAGGGCATTTGGCGTGTAGGGTACTTTGCGTGTAGGGTATTTTGCGTGTAGGGTATTTGGCGTGTAGGGTATTTGGCGTGTAGGGCATTTTGCGTGTAGGGCACTTGGCGTGTAGGGTATTTGGCGTGTAGTGTATTTTGCGTGTAGGGTACTTTGCGTGTAGGGTATTTTGCGTGTAGGGTATTTGGCGTGTAGGGTATTTGGCGTGTAGGGTACTTTGCGTGTAGGGTATTTTGCGTGTAGGGTATTTGGCGTGTAGGGTATTTGGCGTGTAGGGTATTTGGCGTGTAGGGTACTTTGCGTGTAGGGTATTTTGCGTGTAGGGTATTTGGCGTGTAGGGTATTTGGCGTGTAGGGTATTTGGCGTGTAGGGTATTTGGCGTGTAGGGTACTTTGCGTGTAGGGTATTTGGCGTGTAGGGTATTTGGCGTGTAGGGTATTTGGCGTGTAGGGTATTTGGCGTGTAGGGTATTTGGCGTGTAGGGTATTTGGCGTGTAGGGTATTTGGCGTGTAGGTTATTTGGCGTGTAGGGTATTTGGCGTGTAGGGTATTTGGCGTGTAGGGTATTTGGCGTGTAGGGTATTTTGCGTGTAGGGTATTTGGCGTGTAGGGTATTTGGCGTGTAGGGTATTTGGCGTGTAGGGTATTTGGCGTGTAGGGTATTTTGCTACGTAGCCAATAGATAGAAATTGCACAAGAATAATACATTTATAGATTTGTTTACGTATTGTTTCTCTTTCAACCCAGCAGCCACCCACCGGCTCTTTATCCACACAATATTTTATGACCCTAAACCTTCCTGGCCTGCGGATAGCTGCAGCTGCACTCAGAGTGCAGGGAGTGAATGTGTGTGTGTGTGCTTGCATATACAGTATGTATGTGTCTGTATGTGTGTGTGTGTGTGTGCGTGTGTGTGTGTGTGTATGTGTATGTGTGTGTGTGTGTGTGTGTGTTGTGTGCCAACACAGGCTCACAGGGGAGGTGTCACACCTTTATTTATTCATCAACCTACTGGGATCCAGTAACGAGAGACAAGGTCACAACAGACACACACACACGCGCGCACGTCCGGACACACACACGCATCCAGACGCCTCCATCCGTTCCTCTAGAAAATAAATGGCCACAAAAAGACTTTAATGTACAGTGCTGCCAGGACGTGCCAACAGCTTATATTTTACCATTGGTGTCGTTCACACACACACGCGCACACACACCACAAACACCACACCATACACATACACACACCACACACACACACTCTCCTGTTTGAGACTTGTTGGCTGCGAGTGGGCCCTGAACCTGCGCCCAGAAAACACATATACCCTATTAAACGCAGCCGGATCTGCAACATAGACCCTTTTAAAGATCAGCTGAATCAGCAGAGAGAGGCTGGAGGTTTAGACAAAACACACTCCTCTCTGTAACCATCAGACTAACTAACTAAAGCCAAACACAGAGAAGAGATAAAAGACACACACACAAATAAACACACACACACAGCCATCCAAGGCGAGGGGAAAACAGGCGTGAGCATCGGCATTAGTTCCTTAGCATCTGGCTTCTCTTTAAACCAAGATACAAAAGAAGTAGTATGGTGAAGTGGCAGTGTTTGTGTTTGTCATCTGGTCAGTGCTTTGATAGCTGGCGGATGTGGAGGTCCAGACAGGGCAGCAGGGGAGAGACAGAGGGGCCACCGGAGGAGAGGAGAAGAGACAGAGGGGCCAGCGGAGGAGAGGAGGAGAGGGAGAGAGACAGAGGGGCCAGCGGAGGAGAGGAGGAGAGACAGAGGGGCCAGCGGAGGAGAGGAGGAGAGGGAGAGAGACAGAGGGGCCAGCGGAGGAGAGGAGGAGAGACAGAGGGGCCAGCGGAGGAGAGGAGGAGAGGGAGAGAGACAGAGGGGCAAGCGGAGGAGAGGAGGAGAGACAGAGGGGCCAGTGGAGGAGAGGAGGAGAGACAGAGGGGCCAGCTGAGGAGAGGAGGAGAGGGGAGAGACAGAGGGGCCAGCAGAGGAGAGGAGGAGAGACAGAGGGGCCAGCGGAGGAGAGGAGGAGAGACAGAGGGGCCAGCAGAGGAGAGGAGGAGAGACAGAGGGGCCAGCAGAGGAGAGGAGGAGAGACAGAGGGGCCAGAAGAGGAGAGGGGGAGAGACAGAGGGGCCAGCTGAGGAGAGGAAGAGAGGGGGAGAGAAAGAGGGGCCACCAGAGGAGGAGAGGAGAGACAGAGGGGCCAGCAGAGGAGAGGAGGAGAGGGGAGAGACAGAGGGGCCAGCGGAGGAGAGGGGGAGAGACAGAGGGGCCAGCAGAGGAGAGGAGGAGAGACAGAGGGGCCAGCGGAGGAGAGGAGGAGAGACAGAGGGGCCAGCAGAGGAGAGGAGGAG
>NC_088407.1:24210155-24225155 GCF_034236695.1 Oncorhynchus nerka
TGGCTCCTACAGGTCATATCAGTTCACAGGGTCTTACACACACACATGGTAGACGGAGAACTAAGACCAAAGGGTCTTTAAGATCATTTCAATATGTTGGGGTGGGGCTGACGGTGTGTCTAAACTACAAAAGGGAGGAGCTGAACACACACACACAGACACACAGACACATAGACACACACACACACACACACAGACACACAAACACACACACACAGACACATAGACACACACACACAGACACACACAGACACACAGACACATAGACACACACACACACACACACACACTCACACTCCGAACGGATGGAGGCTAAGCCAAAGCATACAGTAGAGGAATGTATACTGAGCGGCTCTGACTAGACTAATGGCTGTGTCTGAGAGCAGAGCTAAATATCTGGGTGACTGAAGACGAGTTCTGATAACATCTCTAGTGCTGAACACGACTAAAACATCCACGTGGGTTATTGCTGAGCAGTACAGGTAATAGTTGCATCCTTGCTGTGAATTTGAGAACGCTTCCATTTCTTTAGCCCCACCCCTCGACTGTACCAAAGAAAAGTGACGGGGTGTCCACTGTGTTGTTCGAATCGCACACTGCCTCTTTAAAGTGAGAACATATTCATATTGCCTTGTTAAATGGATGCCTTACAGTTGTTAGTGTGAGGTCATACAAGTGGGTGTCTAATTACGAGTGTTTGCTAGTGTGTCGGAGTACATGTGTGTGAACAACAAGTGTTGTACATGTGTGTGAGCGTGTCCATGTGCAAGTGTTTGCTAGTGTGTGAATATTTATGCATGATCTGTGTGTGTGTGTGTGTGTGTGTGTGTGTGTGTGTGTGTGTGTGTGTGTGTGTGTGTGTGTGTGTGTGTGTGTGTGTGTGTGTGTGTGTGTGTGTGTGTGTGTGTGTGTCTGGGCATAATTAAGGGTGTGAATGTGACAGGCACAGTCGTAATGAGAACACCATGGAGAGAAAGAGAGAGAGAGAGAGAGGATAGAAAGAGAGACCACCAGACCACACATCCAATCTCCAGGAACCCACCCACAGCTGAGGTGACGCTCTAGCCCGCCCCGGGGGCCTCCCTCTGGGGCTGGCCTCCCCTCGCCGTGGGTGGTAGCCTGGGTTGCTGGTGGAAGAGGTGTGGATGGAGCTCACAGCCTTTATTAAACCCAGAGTAGTTAGCTTCTGGGGTTTGACGTGGGGCCCACACACGGCGACAGAGGCACAGGCAGGTCAATATGGGGGAGTGTGTGTGTGTGTGTGTGTGTGTGTGTGTGTGTGTGTGTGTGTGTGTGTGTGTGTGTGTGTGTGTGTGTGTGTGTGTGTGTGTGTGTGTGTGTGTGTGCATGTGTGCATGTGTGCATGTGTGCGAGTGAGCGAGTGAGCGTGTGAGCGAGTGAGCGAGTGAGCGAGCGAGCGAGTGAGCGAGTGAGTGAGTGAGTGAGAGAGTGAGAGAGTGAGTGAGTGAGTGAGTGAGTGAGTGAGTGAGTGAGTGAGTGAGTGAGTGAGTGAGTGAGTGAGTGAGTGAGTGAGTGAGAGAGTGAGTGAGTGTTGCTGTTAAGGAGTGACAGTAGTTTGAGGGAAGACATAGAGGACACAGATCAAAATGTAAGAATATCGACGAATGACATTCAAGACAAAAGTGTGTGTGAGAGAGAAGGGGGAGAAGTAGAACATGAGAGAGAAATTGGGAGAACAAGGGAGGGATATTAAGTGCAGGGCAGAGTGAGAGAAGGAGAAAGTGAGTGAGAGAAGGAGAAAGTGAGAGAGAGAAGGAGAACGTGAGTGAGAGAAGGAGAAAGTGAGTGAGAGAAGGAGAAAGTGAGTGAGAGAAGGAGAAAGTGAGTGAGAGAAGGAGAAAGTGAGTGAGAGAAGGAGAAAGTGAGAGAGAAGGAGAAAGTGAGGGAGAGAAGGAGAACGTGAGAGAGAGAAGGAGAAAGTGAGAGAGAAGGAGAAAGTGAGAGAGAAGGAGAAAGTGAGTGAGAGATGGAGAAAGTGAGTGAGAGAAGGAGAAAGTGAGTGAGAGAAGGAGAAAGTGAGTGAGAGAAGGAGAAAGTGAGAGAGAGAAGGAGAAAGTGAGTGAGAGAAGGAGAAAGTGAGTGAGAGAAGGAGAAAGTGAGAGAGAGAAGGAGAAAGTGAGAGAGAGAAGGAGGAAGTGAGAGAGAGGAGGAGAAAGTGAGAGAGGCTCATTCTCCCACCATGCCAGCTGGGGATTCCACCTCTCCTCTCTCCTCTTCCCGTCCTCCAGAGCTCCATCCTGGATAGGACCCAGCTTTGCCCGCAGGTCCCCAGGGAGGGAGTCTGGCACAGACAGGGCCCTGGCTGCTCTGGCCCGGGGCCAGGACCCACGCGGGGGCCGCGGTGGCTAGGAAAACCCCAGGCTGAAAGGGGATCACCAGGCCCAAGGGTAATAGGCTCCAATAGGGCCTGGGATACTATTGTTCATTTCAGGCCTACGCTCTCTCCACACATCTGGTCGTCTATAATGAACGCAAAGTGAGTGTATGTGTGTGTGGTTGTGTGAACATGTCCTCTCTATCAGTAACGGTGTGTGGTTAATATCACTGAGGAAGCCAAGGCAAGCAAGTAAAAAGCCATTTTACAATCCTATGTTGTGATAATTGCGTTGTTTGCTCTATAACCACCATAGACCACCATGATATACAACAAGGAAGTGACAACAAAAGGTCAACAGTCATACAGCGGCGGAATCAATTCAACTACACGTTGAGTACGTTTATGTCATTACAAAACCGGTGAAGTTCACAAAGCAAATATTGCATTAAAACAGTTGACCTGCAGCAGTTCACTAAACAACTAGTGATTTAAAACAGTTGACCTGCAGCAGTTCACTAAACAACTAGTGATTTAAAACAGTTGACCTGCAGCAGTTCACTAAACGACTAGTGATTTAAAACAGTTGACCTGCAGCAGTTCACTAAACAACTAGTGATTTAAAACAGTTGACCTGCAGCAGTTCACTAAACGACTAGTGATTTAAAACAGTTGACCTGCAGCAGTTCACTAAACAACTAGTGATTTAAAACAGTTGACCTGCAGCGGTCAAAGAGTTGATGTTTTTAACAGTTCACTTAACAACTAGTGATGTAGAACCATGGAGTTACACCGAGTCGTCACTAAGACAACAGCAGCACTGCCGCCGCTATTCCTGCGCCTTTTACACTTAAACCTTTAAACATCAACTCAACAAGGCTGTATATGCTTAGTTTAATACACTGAAAACAAACTACCAAAAAAACATTTTAGTCCAATGTTGCTAAATATCATGTGGCTGTACATGGTACTGAGTTCTCTCTCTCTCTCTCTCTGTCTCTCTCTCTCTCTGTGTGTGTGTGTGTGTGTGTGTGTGTGTGTGTGTGTGTGTGTGTGTGTGTGTGTGTGTGTGTGTGTGTGTGTGTGTGTGTGTGTGTGTGTGTGTGTGTGTGTGTGTGTGTGTGTGTGTGTGTGTGTGTGTGTGTGCAAGAAGACAAAACATGTTGACCCACCCTACTTGTAGACTAGTTGAACACCAATGCCATCCTCCTCTCTTTCATGTTGACATAACGCTCTATGGCTTTTCGTTTTTGTTGTCATTGGCTACCTAGCTAAAATGCTTGCTAGCCTGACTTCCTCACATGGCAACAATGAACCACCTAGTTAGCTAGCATATGTACTAAGTAGCGAGCCAACGCTAAGTAGCGTATGTACGTCTATAATAACTGCTAGCATGTTAGTAGATACCATAGACTTCCAGGCATTGTGCTAACGCTATTTAGCGTCGGCTCATGAATCTACTGGATGCAGATATAAAAATGGTATCCACAGGTTCATCTGACTACGGGGAAGTAGAACCTCTTTAACTTATGGAGGAAGTCTCAACTGTAGAATAGGATATACAGTACAATGGAGTGACAAGTCCACGTTTCAAAACCACAGAATTGCTGTCCCCGCCCGTGACAAATTGCCACCTCAACATACAGCACGTCAGTACATGCCACAGAAATGACAACATCGAGGCAACAAGATCATCTAGAATCTGTAATGGCAACAGAGAAATCATGACGGAATTCAATAGAAACGCGTTTTCTGAGCTTTAATATCACTGAATATCAAAGCTTTTAAAAACCGATTTTCTGTCCCTCTCTTCATCTCTCCACCTCTGTTTCCTCTGACCGTCTGTCTGTCAGTGCCTCAGGGCTGGCAAACACAATTTTCCAGTTGCCTAGACAATGCAATCAGCTACACCGTTTCCGAGGGGACAATCACCAAGGCGATGTTGCCTTGGGATTACATCATTGCTACCAAAAAGAGATAGTGTGTGTGTGATGTGTGTGTGCATTAATATAGCCAATGTCTGTGAAAAGGACCTCTACGTTGAATGGGCAATCACTAAAGATCAAGTTACCACCCCCCTCATCCCCCCTTCTCTCCATTCCTCTGCTCTGTCGTCCCCCCCCCCTCTCTCTCTCTGTCGGGGTGTAAGGTTACTGCTGGCTCTAGACAGAGGGTCTACTGCTGCGCCCCACCTTTACCCCTGGGAAAGGGAGGGAAAAGAGGGAGAGAATGAAGGGTGATTGAGAGAGAGAGAGAGAGAGAGAGAGAGAGAGAGAGAGAGAGAGAGAGAGAGGGGGAAAGAGGGAGGGAGGGAGGAGGAGAGAAGGAAGGAAGAGTCAGGAAAGAGGAGAGTAAGTGCACACCTGCATGGTTTGTATGGAGGAGATACAGACAGAGCCTATACAGTACCAACAGTGCACAGTATGTACAGTATCCCGTCACACACACACACACACACACACACACACACACACACACACACACACACATACACACACACACACACACACACACACTCTGAGCTGAGCCCAAGCCTGTCAGTATGGAGAGAGAAACCTAAGATGGCGGAATCAGAATCTTCACCCCTCCCTCATCCCTTCGCCTCGTCCCCTCCTAACCCTGAACCCTCTGGCCCCTGTCCCTCCCTCTCTATCGAACAACCCGTATAGGGGCCCCAACAGGGTCACAACTCCCCCTCTCTCCTGACCCCACAGGGTCTCTCTTCTCCCCCCAAATGAGCTCCTTATTGATGAGATGAGGTCATCGGCCATGAGGTCACACTCAGAGACAAGGAGGAAGGGAGGGAGAGAAAAAGAAAAGGAGAGAGAGGAAGGCTTTTGAATTTAATTGAAAGCGAGAGAGTGAGAGAAGAAGAGAGGGGGAACTCAAAAAAAGAGAGCGAGAGAGAGAGCAAAAGAGCAATCTATCCTGATTGCCTAGTCCCTTTTACATGCACATATTACCTCAACTACCTCAACTACCTCGTACTCCTGCACATAGACTCGGTGCACTCCTTGTATATAGTCTCATTATTGTTATTTTATTGTGTTACTATTTCCTTTACTTTTTAACTCTAAAGGACTCGTAAGTAAGCATTTCAGGGTGAAGTCTACACTCGTCGTATTCGGCGATTGTGACTAATACAATTTGATTTGAAGGGAATGAGAGAGAATTGAGAGGGAGAGAGAGAGGGAGGGGTCTATGTTCCTCTGCATCTTTTTCACTGAGCTCAGCTAAAAGCACCAGCTTGCCTTTTCAACAGGGCTGCTAGTTACACACATATCATCTAGGACTACAGGAACCCAGACACACAGCTATTAACCTATATACTGTATCAATACAGATAAAACACATTACAGCCACGTCACCACCACCACATTCCTCTGTGTGTGTGTGAGGGACAGCGAGAAAGAGAGCACATGAGAGAGGGAAATAGAGCGAAACCGTTAAGCCTGCTCTGCCTTCTCCATGCACACACACACACACACACACACACAGAACGCTGTCTGTCAACCTAATGTGCCCACAGATCAACAGCGCAGGTAGAGTGGTAGACGTGGTTGACGGATATATTGCTGATTAAGATACTAAATGTAACCAGATACAGACAGAGACAGAGATACATACACAAAGGGCCAGACAAGAGCAAGCCAGACAATAGCCAGTCAAAGAAGAGCCAACAGGACAAGAGCCAGTCGGACAAGAGCCAGCCAGACAAGAGTCGGCCAGACAAGAGTCGGCCAGACAAGAGCCAGCCAGACAAGAGTCGGCCAGACAAGATCCAGTCAGACAAGAGTCGGCCAGACAAGAGCCAGCCGGACAAGAGCCGGCCGGACAAGAGCCGGCCAGACAAGAGCCAGCCGGACAAGAGCCAGCCAGATAAGAGCCGGCCAGACAAGTGCCGGCCGGACAAGAGCCAGCCAGACAAGAGCCGGCCAGACAAGTGCCGGCCAGACAAGAGCCGGCCAGACAAGAGCCAGCCAGACAAGAGCCGGCCAGACAAGAGCCGGCCGGACAAGAGCCAGCCGGACAAGAGCCAGCCAGACAAGAGCCGGCCAGACAAGAGCCAGCCAGACAAGAGCCAGCCAGACAAGAGCCGGCCAGACAAGAGCCAGCCTGACAAGAGCCAGTCGGACAAGAGCCAGCCAGACAAGAGCCGGCCAGACAAGAGCCAGCCAGACAAGAGCCAGTCGGACAAGAGCCAGCCAGACAAGAGCCAGTCGGACAAGAGACAGCCAGACAAGAGCTGGCCAGACAAGAGCCGGCTGGACAAGAGCCAGCCGGACAAGAGCCAGCCGGACAAGAGCCAGTCGGACAAGAGCCAGCCAGACAAGAGCCAGCCAGACAAGCTGAAAACAATGAAAGATATAGTAGATGAGGGTTGGAAAGAATACAGAAACAGAGAGGCAATACAGGAGAGACAATAGAGGAGAGACAATAGAGGAGAAACAATAGAGGAGAGACAATAGAGTAGAGGCAACACAGGAGAGACAATAGAGGAGAGACAATACAGGAGAGACAATAGAGGAGAGACAATAGAGGAGAGACAATACAGGAGAGAAAATAGAGGAGAGAATAGAGGAGAGACAATACAGGAGAGACAATAGAGGAGAGACAATACAGGAGAGACAATAGAGGAGAGAAAATAGAGGAGAGACAATAGAGGAGAGACAGTACAGGAGAGACAATAGAGGAGAGGCAACACCGGACAGACAATAGAGGAGAGACAATACAGGAGAGGCAATAGAGGAGAGACAATACGGGAGAGACAATAGAGGAGAGACAATAGAGGAGAGACAATAGAGGGGAGACAATAGAGGAGAGACAATACAAGAGAGACAATACAAGAGAGACAATAGAGGAGAGACAATAGAGGAGAGAAAATAGAGGAGAGACAATAGAGGGGAGATAATAGAGGAGAGACAATAGAGTAGAGACAATAGAGGAGAGACAATACAGGAGATACAATATAGGAGATACAATATAGGAGAGACAATAGAGGAGAGACAGAGACTAAGTGAGAGAGGAGTGATATATCGAGAGAGCTATAATGCGGTCGAAGTCTGTCAGCCCTCTCTTTAATTCCCACTCTTCATCTCAATTCCCTCTCTCTCTCTCTTTTTCAAAGAGCCAGACTGCAGTATCTCAGTCTTCATAAGCATCATCCCTCCCTTCTTTCACCCCTCTCCCCCTTTCCTCACCCCTCCCTCATCTCCTTTCCCTTCCTCTCTCCCTCTCTCTCTCACCCCTCCCTCCCTCACTCTCTCTCTCACCCCTCCCTCCTTCCCTCTCTCCCCCCCTCCCTCCCTCTCTCTCCCTCTACCTCCTAGCCAGATGATAATGTTTTTGTCCTGTCAGGCCCAGCAGGGTAGAATAGAATGGATCAGGGTTGTAGAAATAGATAGAACAGTATCTATCTGCAGTTTAACACCACAATGCCCTCAAAGCTCATCACTAAGCTAAGGACCCTGGGACTAAACACCTCCCTCTGCAACTGGATCCTGGACATCCTGACGGGCCGCCCCCAGGTGGTAAGGGTAGGCAACAACACATCTACCACGCTGATCCTAAACACTGGGGCCCCTCAGGGGTGCGTGCTCAGTCTCCTCTTGTACTCCCTGTTTACCCACGACTGTGTGGCCAAGCATGACTCCAACACCATCATTAAGTTTGCTGACGACACAACATTGGTAGGCCTGATCACCGACAATGATGAGACAGCCTATAGGAAAGAGGTCAGCGACCTGGCAGTGTGGTGCCAGGACAGCAACCTCTCCCTCAATGTGAGCAAGACAAAGGAGGAGCTGATTGTGGACTATAGGAAAAGGAAGGCCAAACAGGCTCAAATTAACATTGACGGGACAGAAGTGGAGTGGCAAGTTCCTTGGTGTCCACATCACCAACAAACTACCATGGTTCAAACACACCAAGACAGTCGGAAAAGAGGGCACAACAAACCCTATTCCCCATCAGGAAAAGATTTGGCATGAGTCCCCAGATCCTCAAAAAGTTATACAGCTGCACCATCGAGAGCGTCCTGACCGGTTACATCCCTGCCTGGTATGGCAACTGCTTGGCATCTGACCATAAGGCGCAACAGAGGGTAGGTAGTGCGTACAGCCCAGTGCATCACTGGGGCCAAGCTTCCTGCCATCCAGGACCTACATAATAGGCGGTGTCAGAGGAAGGCCCAAACAATTGTCAAAGACTCCAGTCACCCAAGTCATAGACTGTTCTCTCTGCTACTGCACGGCAAGTGGTACCGGAGCACCAAGTCTAGGACCAGAAGGCTCTTAAAACAGCTTCTACCCCTAAGTCATAAGACTGCTACACAACTAAACATATCAAATGGCCACCCAGACTATTGACATTGTCTTTACACTGCTGCTACACACTGTTTATCTATGCATAGTCACTTTACCAATGACCTCGACTAACCTGTACCCCGAGCATTGACTCGGTACCGGTGCCCCCTGTATTTACCTCGTTAATGTTGTGTACATTTATTGTTGAACTTTTTGATTGATTCAATTTTCTTTACTTTTGTTTATTTGCTAAATATTTTCTTAACTCTTTCTTGAACTGCATGGTTGGTTAAGGGCTTGTAAGTTAGCATTTCACGGTAAGGTCTACACCTGTTGTATTTGGCGCATGTGACAAATACAATTCGATTTTGACCTAGAGCTTTCAGAGCAGAGAAGCTCACTGCTGACCTGCACTCCTATACTCTAAGACAGCGTTTCCAAAACTCGGTCCTCAGGACCCCGAGGGGAGCACGTTTTGCTTTTTGCCCTAGCACCTCACAGCTGATTCAAATAATCAACTAATCATCAAGCTTTGATCATTTGAATCAGCTGCTAGGGCTAAAACCAAAACAGGCCCTCCTTGGGGCCCAAGGAAAGAGTTTGGGCAACACTGCTTTAAGACATAATACAGTATATAAGTCAGAGTATAAAATCCAGTTTTGGTAAGTGTGTATACGGTATGCATATGGACACCAATGCAGGGGTCGCAAATGTGCACACTTTGTGCAAACACACTCACAGCAACCTACTTTGTACTGCCGTCAAGAACCACCACATTGGAGAAACAGAGGGAAAAGTAACCCAGCTTTGGCATTACTGCCTTTAACACAAATAAATATTCCCAGTTATAGCGTGTACCAAAATATTGCACATGCCAGCTTGCTTTGGCTAAACTATCATGGGTGCTACTGTAGTTGTTATCCCACTACATTCTCCCTCTCTCTCTTTCTCTTTCCTTCTCTGTCTCCCTCCTCCTTCTCTCTCATCCATATGCCAGACGCCCCAGTTAACTCCAGCCAGTGAAGGATGGACAGCATATGTCTGTCACTCTCTCTCTCTCTGCTTCCCTCGATCTCTCTCGCACTCACTCAGAAGATGAGCTCTCAACCTGTCTCTCAGTGAAGCAGACAGAGAAAGATAGAGAGAGAGGGCGGGGGGGGGGGTAGAGAGAGAGAGAGAAGTGGAGAGCGAGAGAAACAAAGAGAAGAGAAAGTGAGAGAGAAAGCGTTGCTTGGCCGGTCAGTCATTCTATCTGTCTCTGTGAAGTCGAGAATGACTGACTGACACGGACACTGACAGGAACAATGGTATGTCAGTGTCCATAAGAATGCTCTCTAAATCTCTCACATGCTGTAGACACACGGAGTCTTTTCCATTTTCAGTTGCTCACAAAACCCCTGAACCTGTATCTTAGGTTCTAAAGCAATGACAGATCCTGTATGATTATTGCCCAACACCAACACACACCAACACACACACCAACACACACCAACACAGACCAACACACACACCAACACACACACCAACACACACACCAACACACACGCCAACACACACCAACACACACCAACACACACACCAACACACACCAACTGGAGTTAATAGCAACCGGATGTAAATATGCTGCAAACACGTGTGTGCGCCCACACACACATGCACGCGCACGCACACATGAACACACCAACGCAGCTGACCGGGAAACTCACACAACCTCTATCAAGGCATCCGGCAGGAGAGACACTCACACACACAGCCTCTGCTACAATCTATCTTTACTTTTCACCTCTTCCTCACTTCGTTTCTCTCGCCCCTCTAACCATTCTGTCACTCCCAGTCTTTCCACCCTTCATCCAGTTTTTCCTCCTCTCTCTCTCTCTCTCGGCGTGTCTTCTTACAGCTCGGAGCGCTTTTGCGGTTGCGGAGGAAGAGAGGACCCGCGGAGCGGAGGAGCGATCGCGTCTGCTCTCCAGGGAAGAGAGGGATGAAAACAAAAAAGAAGAAAGCCAAGAAAGCGTCTTAGCTGGGACCAGCACAGATGTACATCTCACCACGGGTTCTGCATCTCTGAGCAGCTACTGTACAGCGGAGTGTGTGTGTGTGTATAGGAGGGTGTGTGTGTGTGTGTATATGAGTGTGTGTGTGTGTGTGTGTAGGAGGGTGTGTGTGTGTTATAGAAGCAAGGTCAGCACAAAACTAGAAGCTATTTTTAAACCCCTGCACAGTGGAGATGACAGGACTGGGGGGTAAGGAGGGTCGGGGGGGAGGGCGAATATATTTCAGATCACTACTGCATAGTAGTTCACACAACGCACCCAAAGTTCATTTCTTGGAGTGTCTCTGGATAAGGTTAGTGTATAGAATATAAAAGTTCCATGAGGGACAACCTACATTACCAACGCAAGGGACACCAGCCTGCTGATCTCTTTAAAGCTGGGGATATGGTGTGCATTTTGGCAGGCGAGATGGGAATGTATATCTGTTGGAATACCATTATACAGCAGTAGTCCACAGACCAGCCAACCACAGACGGATGTGACACACACTCTGGTAGCACGCCTAATAACCTGGAATAGTTATTTTTTCTTTTTTAGGATTCAATTAGTTCTTAAACCCCTCCCTCCCTCTTCCTCCCCCTTCCAACTTCTATTAGAATAAATGATTGGGAGGATCATGTGAATGATTAGATCATAGCTGAGGGCCGCCACGGTTTATTAATAGAGTTTGATTCATAAGAAGTAAGTCCCTATTAATATGTCTATTACAATCTCTGTGCAGAAACACAATGGTTTTATTACACACAGCTCTCAATGGAAAGCGGAGAGTGGAAGCGAAAGGGATGAGCGAGGGAGAGAGAGAGAGAGAGAGAGAAGGGGGTCGAGAGAGAGATAGAGAGAGAGAAGGGGGGTCGGGAGAGAGAGAGAGAGAGAGAGAGAGAGAGAGAGAGAGAGAGAGAGAGAGGGGGGGTCGGGAGAGAGACAGAGAGAGAGAGAGGGAGCCAATGAAATTACATTTGATGGGAAAGCAAAGCAGCGCGGGAGAGATAGAAATGAAAGGAGAGGAGGTTGAGAGCTGGAGGAAGAGACAGGAAGAGAGGGGGAGGAATAGACAGGAAGAGATAGGGAGGAAGAGACAGGAAGAGAGGGGGAGGGAGAGACAGGAAGAGAGGGGGAGGAATAGACAGGAAGAGATAGGGAGGAAGAGACAGGAAGAGAGGGGGAGGGAGAGACAGGAAGAGAGGGGGAGGAAGAAACAGGAAGAGATAGGGAGGAAGAGACAGGAAGAGAGAGGGAGGAAGGAGAGGAGGTTGAGAGAAATATGAAGACACAGGAAGAGAGAGGGAGGAAGAGACAGGAAGAGAGGGAGAGGAAGAGACGGGAAGAGAGAGGGAGGAAGGAGAGGAGGTTGAGAGAAAGAGGAAGAGACAGGAAGAGAGAGGGAGGAAGAGACAGGAAGAGATAGGGAGGAAGAGACAGGAAGAGAGGGGGAGGAAGAGACAGGAAGAGAGAGGGAGGAAGGAGAGGTGGTTGAGAGAAATAGGAAGACACAGGAAGAGAGAGGGAGGAAGAGACAGGAAGAGAGGAGGAGGAAGAGACGGGAAGAGAGAGGGAGGAAGGAGAGGAGGTTGAGAGAAAGAGGAAGACACAGGAAGACACAGGAAGAGACAGGAAGAGAGAGGGAGGAAGAGATGGGAAGAGAGAGGGAGGAAGGAGAGGAGGTTGAGAGAAAGAGGAAGACACAGGAAGAGAGAGGGAGGAAGAGACAGGAAGAGAGACAGAAGCGGAAGGAGAGGAGGTTGAGAGAGGGAGGAAGAGACAGGAAGAGAGAGAGTAAGAGACAGGAAGAGAGACAGAAATGGAAGGAGAGGAGGTTGAGAGAGGGAGGATGTGAGCCAGGAAGAGAGAGAGAGGAAGAGACAGGAACAGAGACAGAAACGGAAGGAAAGGTGGTTGAGAGAGGGAGAATGTGAGCCAGGAAGAGAAGAGAGAGAGAGGAAGAGACAGGAAGAGAGACAGAAATGGAAGGAGAGGAGGTTGAGAGAGGGAGGATGTGAGACAGGAAGAGAGACAGAAACAGAAGGAGAGGAGGTTGAGATAGGGAGGAAGAGACAGGAAAAAGACAGAAACAGAAGGAGAGGAGGTTGAGAGAGGGAGGATGTGAGACAGGAAGAGAGAGAGGAAGAGACAGGAAGAGAGACAGAAACGTAAGGAGAGGAGGTTGAGAGAGGGAGGAAGAGACAGGAAGAGAGACAGAAACGGAAGGAGAGGAGGTTGAGAGAGGGATGAAGAGACAGGAAGGGAGACAGAAACGGAAGGAGAGGAGGTTGAGAGAGGGAGGATGTGAACCTGGTAAGAGAGAGAGAGGAAGAGACAGGAAGAGAGACAGAAACAGAAGGAGAGGAGGTTGAGAGAGGGAGGAAGAGACAGGAAGAGAGACAGAAACGGAAGGAGAGGAGGTTGAGAGAGGGATGAAGAGACAGGAAGGGAGACAGAAACGGAAGGAGAGGAGGTTGAGAGAGGGAGGATGTGAACCTGGTAAGAGAGAGAGAGGAAGAGACACGAAGAGAGACAGAAACAGAAGGAGAGGAGGTTGAGAGAGGGAGGAAGAGACAGGAAGGGAGACAGAAACGGAAGGAGAGGAGGTTGAGAGAGGGAGGATGTGAACCTGGTAAGAGAGAGAGAGGAAGAGACACGAAGAGAGACAGAAACAGAAGAAGAGGAGGTTGAGAGAGGGAGGAAGAGACAGGAAGAGAGACAGAAACGGAAGGAGAGGAGGTTGAGAGAGGGATGAAAAGACAGGTAGGGAGAGAGAGGAAGAGACAGGAAGAGAGACAGAAACGGAAAGAGGGGAGGTTGAGAGAGGGAGAATGTGAGCCAGGAAGAGAGAGAGAGGAAGAGACAGGAAGAGAGACAGAAACGGAAGGAGAGGAGGTTGAGAGAGGGAGGATGTGAGACAGGAAGAGAGAGAGAGGAAGAGACAGGAAGAGAGACAGAAACGGAAGGAGAGGAGGTTGAGAGAGGGAGGATGTGAGACAGGAAGAGAGACAGAAACAGAAGGAGAGGAGGTTGAGAGAGGGAGGATGTGAGCCAGGAAGAGAGAGAGAGGAAGAGACAGGAAGAGAGACAGAAACGGAAGGAGAGGAGGTTGAGAGAGGGAGGATGTGAGACAGGAAGAGAGACAGAAACAGAAGGAGAGGAGGTTGAGAGAGGGAGGATGTGAGCCAGGAAGAATGAGAGAGGAAGAGACGGGAAGAGAGACAGAAACGGAAAGAGAGGAGGTTGAGAGAGGGAGGATGTGAGCCAGGAAGAATGAGAGAGGAAGAGACGGGAAGAGAGACAGAAACAGAAGGAGAGGAGGTTGAGAGAGGGAGGATGTGAGCCAGGAAGAATGAGAGAGGAAGAGACGGGAAGAGAGACAGAAACGGAAAGAGAGGAGGTTGAGAGAGGGAGGATGTGAGTCAGGAAGAGAGAGAGGAAGAGACAGGAAGAGAGACAGAAACGGAAGGAGAGGAGGTTGAGAGAGGGAGGATGTGAGACAGGAAGAGAGATAGAAACGGAAGGAGAGGAGGTTGAGAGAGGGAGGATGTGAGACAGGAAAAGAGATAGAAACAGAAGGAGAGGAGGTTGAGAGAGGGAGGATGTGAGACAGGAAGAGAGATAGAAACAGAAGGAGAGGAGGTTGAGAGAGGGAGGATGTGAGCCAGGAAGAGAGAGAGGAAGAGACAGGAAGAGAGACAGAAACGGAAGGAGAGGAGGTTGAGAGAGGGAGGATGTGAGACAGGAAGAGAGATAGAAACGGAAGGAGAGGAGGTTGAGAGAGGGAGGATGTGAGACAGGAAGAGAGATAGAAACAGAAGGAGAGGAGGTTGAGAGGGAGGATGTGAGACAGGAAAAGGAAGTGAAGAGGAGAAAAAGAGGACTCAAAGAAAGAGGGAGGAAATGAGTGGAGTGTGGGAAGGAGGGAGGGTGGGAGATGGAGAGAGAGAGAGAGAGAGAGAGAGAGAGAAAGAGAGTGTCTGTGTGTGTGTGCGTGTGTGTGTGTGTGTGTTAAATCCTATTTGCCGACCATTCAGGTCCTACTGATCACGATTCAATAGATGGAGTTAGAAACGGTCCCCAACTATAGTAAACAGTAGATCTACACACTGTACTGTTTGTAATGAAGCTAGCTGAGTAGGTTTCTATGTATCTGGAACACATGTAGACAGTATGCTGCACTGTGTGTGTGTGTGTGTGTGTGTGTGTGTGTGTGTGTGTGTGTGTGTGTGTGTGTGTGTGTGTGTGTGTGTGTGTGTGTGTGTGTGTGTGTGTGTGTGTGTGTGTGTGTGTGTGTGTGTGTGTGTCGCTGAGGCCTGCGAGCTGC